>NW_007726358.1:516455-519156 GCF_000696425.1 Galeopterus variegatus
GGGTTGCGATCCGTTGCCGGACACGGAAAAAGACAAAAAAGACAAAAAAAAAAAAAAAGTGCAAAAGCAGCCAACCCCTGGGCAAGAGCTCAGAGAAGCTGAAGAAAGTGTGGATGAAGTACAGAGCAACTGGGGTGCGAAAAGCTCCATCTCTGATGGTGAAGCAGACAGAGAACGCCGGCCAGGGAGCGCAGGTGGAAACGAGGAGACAGGTAAGTGCCTACCAGGGGCCAAGCAGCAGCGCCCAGAGAACCCCTGCATTGGGGCATGCACAGGACAGCAGTGAGCCCTGCGGTGAGAGGCAGGGAAGACAGCTGCTGAACACGCCGACTGCACACTGCCACCTTCTACTGACGATTAACCACGGCTACGATGGCATCTCTCTGGCTACACCTAGGGGTTGTTGAGTGAGTGAGCTGACGAATGAATGAAAATGGGAAGAGGGTGCACCTGTCAGAGTGGTTTGAAGGTGAGAAGAGACAAGATGCATAGAAGCAACTGGCAAAAAATGAATGTTTCTTCAAAGTTTTCTTGAATCTAGTTCAGTCAGATTAGTTTGTCCTCTAACGCATGGACCAACAATAACTAAGATGTATGGATCTGACGATGTCCCAGGCACTCTCCATGAGTAAACTCAGCAGTTACACGAACTCTATGACATGGACATCACTGTTATCTTCCCCAGTGTGGAGAGGCAGAAGCCAAAGAGCAGAGAAGCTAAGTGACTGATCCAGTTTCACAGGGCTAGCAAGTTAGAGCTCAGCCTACTGTAGTGCTCAGCTGGTATGTGTCCAACAGACATGTGTCCATCTTGGGTTTAATCGCTGAAAGAAACTCGTTAAAATGCATCCCTTCCAATGTGACTTTCTCTGACGCAGACCTGAAGGCTAACAGTGTATTCTCTAAAAGACCCTCATGCCAGCCCGGCAGGTCACCCCTCATTCTGTGACTGAAGGGGCACTGTGGGAGTTGATTTTACTCTATAGATTGGGGTTAAAGGTCAACCCCTTCTTGACATGAAGTTACTACAGGGAAAAGGAGACGCTTATTGAATGTCTACCATGTATCAGAAACTGTGGTACGGGTGACCTGAGACAGAGCTGGGATGGGGACCCAGGTCTTAACCCGACGGTTCCACCACAAGTCCCTAAAGATTAGGCACATAAGATGAGTGAATCTGACATGTAAGGCAGGGAGAAAGGTGGGAAGGCGGAGGGAAAGGACAGGCCTCCCGTTCTGTTTTGCTTCCTGCCTCCCTTCCTCGCTGGCCCTTTCTCTATGTGCTGGGCGCCGTGCTGGGTGCTGGGGATACAGCATTAAGATTGACATTCAGGGATGGGGAGGGGCTGGACAGATTTTAAAAAGGAACCAAATAAACATGGTGATTATAGATTGTGATAAGGACTAAGAAAAAAACAGTAACTAGAAGTGACCTTGAAAAGTGTCGGTGAGTAGAAGGGCGCTGAGTGCTCAGGACGGGGGTAGCAGTGCAGAGAGGAGAGAGGACGTCGCGCGCGTGGCGGGGCGACCAGCCTCTGCCTCCTCCCAAGCCTCCCTCGTTACCAGTGGCACCTGCCGGCTCCTGCCCAGGGCAATGCTCAGATGGTTTCAGAATTTGAGACGGGCACAGAAACCTGGCGAGCCCTGGAAGGAGAACTGTCTCCACCCTAGAGTGGGCACAAGCCAAGCCTCAGTTTTCTCATCTGTCAAATGGCAGTAATAAAATCTACCTCCCAGGGCCATTGTACAGATTAAATGATGCAGCGTTTGGGAGAATTTGGATGGATGAGCGACATACTACGTAAAAATGAGCTGGATTTGTAGCAAGAGGGAGTTTAGTTAGACATATGGAAGAACTTTTTTCTTTTGAGTTTGAAAATTTCCAGTTAAAATTTTTTTAATTAATTAATTTTTTAATTGACATATATTGATTGTACATATATTGGGATACAGAGTTACATTTCAATATATGTGTACAATGTGTGGTGCTCAAATCAGGGTAATTAGTGTATTTATCATTGCAAAACTTTATCACTTCTTTGTGATGAGAACATTTGAGCTCTTCTAGCCATTTGAGAGCACACATTGTCTGAAAGGACAGTAGGACACTATAGCAGCTTTCCAATGAAGAACCTTACCTATGCTGACAGTTTAAAGTAGGAGTAACAACTGTCTGACATAAGTACCTGACACTTCATAGGTTTCATGGTGTGCAATGAATATGTGAATTAATGTAGAAATGAATGAAGTTTTTGAATGCAGAAGTGACTCGAGAGAAGGGATGACTTAAGGAACTCAGGAAGTCTCTTTGCTGTTACCAAGTTGAAGATTCCAGAAGATTCTCTCTGAAGAAAAGTCACCAATTGGATTATTGAGAATTAAACTGCTGCCACATCAAGAGTGGGTCCTTGTGACCCACATCAGCTGGACCAAGGGGTCTTGAGACATAACAGCCTAGAAGCAGGATGACCTCAAGGGGTGAAAGATGGGGTGAAAGAACAGAAAGAAGAATACATTGTCCACAGCTGCTCAGAAAAGTCAGGGCAATGGTGGCTCTGAAGCCCAGGTGTGAGGCAGAGGAAAGGGCCTTGGGGACCAGGAGACCCAACTGTCCACTGACCAGCTGTGTGACGGGGGCATGCCCAGCCCCTTCCCTGAGCTATAATTTCTCCATCTGGGAGATGGGGACCACATTGCTGGG
>NW_007726358.1:520236-522024 GCF_000696425.1 Galeopterus variegatus
AATTAAACTGCTGCCACATCAAGAGTGGGTCCTTGTGACCCACATCAGCTGGACCAAGGGGCCTTGAGACATAACAGCCTAGAAGCAGGGTGACCTCAAGGGGTGAAAGATGGGGTGAAAGAACAGAAAGAAGAATACATTGTCCAGAGCTGCTCAGAAAAGTCAGGGCCATGGTGGCTCTGAAGCCCAGGTGTGAGGCAGAGGAAAGGGCCTTGGGGACCAGGAGACCCAACTGTCCACTGACCAGCTGTGTGACGGGGCACGCCCAGCCCCTTCCCTGAGCTATAATTTCTCCATCTGGGAGATGGGGACCACATTGCTGGGGCCACCTGCAATACTTTGAAAAGCAGAACGTGCTATACGCACAACATAGGGGATTATATTTATGAACTCCAGGGCAGGGAAACTGGATGGTTCAGAAGCAAAGGCAGTGTCTCTCTGTGGGGGACCATGCCCTCTCTTCATCCCCAGTCACGGCTCTGCATCTGGTCTCTAGTCACCAGTGAAATCTGCATCTGCACGTGGACATCAGCCTGCCTGTGGTCTGGCTGTTAGCATCCCAGGGGTTTCCTCACCCACATGGCTAAGCCAGCAAAGCCCCTGTGCTGCCTGCTTCCACCCACAGCCTTTCCTGCAGTGATGTGCTGGCGGAGGCAGGACTGTGCTGAGAGGAAGGACAGGGACCCTGGTGGGGGCAGATCTGGTTGGGATGGAACCATGTAGAAATGCAAGCAGGGCATTTAGAGAGACATGCTGGAGTAAGGCCTTGGGTGGACAGGAAGCTGCAAGTGAATCTGCACCCAGTGATGGCAGGCTCATTTATGGGGCAAACCCAGGCAGCTGAAGAAAGGAGAAGATCAGGGAGCAGCTAGCAGTGACTGTACCTGGACCAAGCTTAAGCCACATATCATCAGAAACCTACATTTGCTCCTGGGAGACACCTGAGAGAGTGGGGTGACTGGGGGCTCCCCTCCGTGGTGATGCTCACGAGACCAGGAGCAAGGGGCTCATGATGAGGCTTCTAAAGGCACCAACTCCAGCTTTGCCTGCAGGCAAGCAGCCACCCATGCCCCTACCAGACAGGGACACAGATTCCATGTCTGTAAAAGGAAAATGGCTAGGAGCTTCCTTCCATCTCACCCTGAAATGCATTCCAGCCTCCTCTCCACACCCCCGCAGAGCCCAGCTTCTTCCTGATGTTGAACCCAAATCCTCCCAGCTGAGGTTTCAATCTCACGTCATCTTGCTTCACTGGGTATGAGAAAACCAGCCCCCTCAGATATTAGAAAGCAGTCTCAGCCCCCACCCCTCAGCCGACCTTCTCCCAGGCCGTCCTCTCCCCGGCCTCTCCCCACCGGGGCTGCAAGCTCCAGGGAAGGGGTTTGGCCCCTATTTGCTCTGCAAGCCACATCGCTCCCTTCACATGACTCCTGGCCAGCCTGCATGGAGCCCACCTCCCCACTGCCCCCCACTGCCACAGGATCTTAGTCTGTAGAAATCCAAATCCGGGGCCGGCCCAGTGGCGCACTGGATAGTGCGCCGCTTGGGAAGTGTGGCGGCGCTCCTGCCCGAGGGTTTGGATCCCACATACGGACCGGTTCCTGCTCACTGGCTGAGTGAGGCGCGGGAGCAGCACCGAGGGTTGCGATCCCATTGCCGGTCCCCGGTCCGGTACGGGGGCAACACTGAGGGTTGTGATCCGTTGCCGGACACGGAAAAAGACAAAAAAAAAAAAAAAAAGAAAGAAATCCAAATCCGCAAACACCTCCATAGTCCGTGAAACGCCCA
>NW_007726358.1:522602-523981 GCF_000696425.1 Galeopterus variegatus
AAAAAAAAAAAAAAAAAGAAAGAAATCCAAATCCGCAAAAACCCCCATAGTCCGTGAAACGCCCAGCCAAAGGAACGCACTTTCTAATGAGAACGGGAATAAAATCCAAATCCTGTGGACATTGTCCCCACTTCTGAGCAGCATCTCTCTTGTCATCCTGCTCTTGTCATCCTGCTCTTGTCCTGACAGCAGCGAGCGTCCGCCTGGCTGGGCGAGGAGACAGACCTTGATCTCTCATGCACAATGGATTCAGGCAAGGCAAGGAGTGGGAAGAGCCCTGTACTCTAAAGGGACTCTCCGACCTGGCCCAGGTGAGCATTCCGAGTTGGGACCTCTCATGACTTCCCTCTGCTTGCCAACCAAGGGGATGGAGTAGCTAAGAGGGGAGACAAGACTGTTCTCCTCACCACTTCATCCCACCCGGGCTGCCCAAGAAACACTGCGTGGGAGAGCCCATCCAGGTAGACGTGGCCACAGTCATGCCAGTCGTCCACGCCTGTCCAGCGAGACGGAAACTCCTACAGGGTAGGGACTGTGTCTTCACGCTTTGCAAAAGCCAGCACAGTGTGGGCTTCCCAGAGGTCTTCTAAGGTGGAGACCCAGCAAGGCCTCTGTTCAGATTCTTCCTGGCCTCTCTGTGCAGCCTTCCTTCCTCCTGAGTATGGAGCAGGACCCCTCCTAAAATGGGGAACTTGGCACCTACAATCAGGCAAGGTAGGTCAGAGCATCTCTTTATGGCTCCCTCTAAGACTGAAAGGCAGGGAAAGGTTAGAGTCCTGCCTTGGAAAGCCAGGAACTGTGGACGAAAACCTATATATATATATATGGCAATGCCTGTGACTAATCTCCGACCCCAATGCAAGCTCTCTATACTGTATGCATAATTCATCAGTGGTCCAACCCCCTCAGCCTCAGAGTACCCTGATCCCTGAAATGGTTGAATGCTCCTTCACGCACAAGACTGGGATTATTCTTATCTCTCTAAACATCTCATCATTGGACTTGGACTCCAAGGGGCCACATTTCATGGAGTCCTTTCCCGTGAGAAGCTAACAAACAGCTACTCACAGTTTCCAAGTTCTGTGGAGCTCCTCAAGGACAAATGGCAGATCTGGATAGAGCCAGAAAGGTCCCAAGAATTTAATCAAGGGCAATGAACCATGAGACTTCCCCTTGGGGTGGTCACCTGAGAGAGCTTTAGTTGTTCTAACTCTGCAAAGACAGTATTAACCTGTTGCTTTCAACTGTGTGGTGTTGCATATTTAAATCTGCTCCCTGGGGATATGGTGGCACACTGATGTATCCCAGTAAACACAGTTCCTGAACCCAAGCCAAGAAACATTGGTGTTTGTGCAATTGGAAGAAGGTGGCGGGGGGGG
>NW_007726358.1:524981-534712 GCF_000696425.1 Galeopterus variegatus
GGGGGGGGGAGGGCATGGACATTGGGAAATTCTAAATAAATGGAAAGTTTTGGCTTATATTTTACAGTATTGTAAAAGAAACTTCTCCTAGCAGCGTAGGTGGTCACATGCAGTTTATGAAGCATCGTGATTGCAGAACACAGCACAAGGCAGATAAGAACTCTCTGAGGCAGACGCTGCATACTGGGGAAGCGTTCAGGAAAATAATCACAAGGTTCTGCCAGTGGGGAAATCACTGATCCAAAGTGGAGATGGGAGAATTCAGATTTATGTTTTTCCTGGGGCCTTTGATCAAGCCATTGCCCTCCTCTAGGGCCTTAGTTCCTTCGACTATACGGTGGGTGAACTTGATAAGCCCTTAGAATGATTGTTTAATGAGTGTTCCAATGCTCTGTTTTTCACTGGGATGATACTGGGTTGGGTTTTATGTTTGACAGCTAGAGTCCTTGCAGGAGTTTTTGAGAAGCAACTACTTGGGGCAAAACATCTTTGGATTCTCAGTAGTCTTGAATTTGCCTGTTCTTTGTGCTATTTTTGGTTACTTTCTGCTATTTCTTTAAAAGAATCTGAGGGTTTAGTGTATAAGGGCATTGCTCCTTTTCCTCTTTGCTGGAAGATTCTGACAAGGCAATGCAACACTTTCTCTGAACGTCCTTCAAAACAAACTCAGCAAGGATGGCTGAGGATTATTCCACCTGGAGCAGGGAATGGGCTCCTGTGTGCTCTTTGACCTTAAGGTTATTTTTTTTGCCTATTGCTTACTTTTCTAGGGATCTACCTCCCATGTATCTCCACACTAACTTTTCCTTCGTTCTGTTTTTTCTGAAGATTTTTGTTTTTGTTTGTTTTTATTCTGTTTTGTTTTTCCAATTTCCACACACCCTGCTTGTTCATGAAGATTTCTGAACCACGTAATCAAACCCGCCACGTTTTGCTGTTTCAGGGCAGTGCTAATATTATTCATGTACTGTATATATTCCAGGAGGCAGAGCAGACTGGGAAGGTCAAGGCCCTTTTCTCTTTACTTTTGGCTTTAGCCCACGTCATCATAGTCTCGTACTTTCTTTTCCCAATCTGTAAAATGGGAATGATCTTATTTACAAAGACAGATCTCAGACTTAGGTAGATGGTCTCTCTCTGCTTTCCCTCAACCCTCTTATGAACCTGACTATCACCTCCACCTCTGAAAATGCCCAGTTGATGGAGGGAAGAGAGAAGGTGGGAAGCATCCAGAGCAGACGGCTTCAAAACTAATTACCACTTCCAGTGATCCTCAATTAGCTGCTGGGCAAACTCTTTGATTCCTGTGCTAATAAATTCATTCAGTGATGATGTGAGCTAGCAACACAATGCCTGTTCTGGTACATTCTTTTTCTTGGGTGGGCCTTACAAAAACAGAGCTGGAATCGCTCTGGGTCCCTGTCAGGACCTCAAGAGTAACTTCACCTCTAGGAAGAAAAGTCCTAGGGTTACCTCAAAGTGTCTAGCCTGAAGTATGTCATGAATTAAATCCAAGAATGCTGATTCTTTCGGACACTCTGAACCGTGTGAGCTCAGTTAATATTTCAAGGCCTGTCACCTGCCTGCAAAGCGAGGGGAGAAGAGGTGGGTGGTGAGCCCTGGAGCTAGACAAACCTGGGTCTGAATCCCAGCTCTGCCACAGACCGCCTGTGTGACTTGCCCAGAGCACCTCAAACAGAGTGCGCTGAAGGAGCGTCACGTCCCAAGAGGATGATCCTCTTGGCCCAAGGTCGGGTAGGGCCTGGGGCGCCTAGGCCCAGGGAGTGGGCTCCAGCTGCAGCCGCCTCATCCCCTCACCCCAGCAGCAAGAACCATCGTGCTGCGTGCGGCAGGATGGGAAAATGCAAGAGACCCTGACGCAAGCTCCCTTCACCTCCATGCCACGGGAGACCAAAAAGAGGACCTGCTGGTAGGAATAATCCACAGGAAAGACTCAGCCCAGCTTCCGCAAGAGACCCTGACGCAAGCTCCCTTCACCTCCATGCCATGGGAGACCAAAAAGAGGACCTGCTGGTAGGAATAATCCACAGGAAAGACTCAGCCCAGCTTCTGACTCGGGGATACAACGGATCAGTTAATGGTGGCTACGGTAACAGTTAGAAGGACCCCTAACTTTCTGCAATTCTATTATTATTACTGACAATGCCTCACCTTAAGCTTCACCTTAAGGAGCAGCAGGTTTTCTGGCCGGCCCCCTATGGGGAGACAGTGGGGTTTAGCAGAGACTCGTCAACAAGGCTGTCTGCAGACCTAAGGCCATGCCTCATTTAAGACGTTGGCGGAAAAGAGCTGAGGTGACCAGAGGTGGGAAAAGGGCGGGGGGTGGGGAGAAGTAAGCAAGGAATTGGTTGAGGGCCACAAAAAACCATTATACTGTGTAATGCTGAATATACTAATCATCCTGATTTGAGCACCACATATTGCACACGGGTATTGATATTCAACTCCATTCCCCACAGATGTGTACAATCAACTGAGTTACAATAAAATAAAATGAAATAAAATAAAAGCCAGCAGCACCCAGGGGATGGAGACGCGGGTCTGGCTTGCTCTGCGGGCCACTCCTCGCCAGCAGGCTGCTTCTCAGGACGCAACTGCCCTACTCGGTCCTGACTGCAGCAACTTCTGGGGCCATTAACGCATCTCTCTGGGCAGATGTGTGAGGATAAGCATAAAGAAAACGCTCCTTGCCATTCAAAGTGTGTTCACCGTGTGGACTTCGGGGACGTCTCCGAGTCTTGGGCTCCCGTTAGGAGCTCCACTCCTCATGTCTGTCCCTTCATACGATCGGCCACTAGATCTTGTGACTTCTGCCTCTTCATAGTCTCCTAACTGGTTTCCCTGGCAATGGTCTTACCCCACTGCAGTCCACCTTGCACTTTGCAGAGGAAGAATCCTTTCCAAAAGGTGACGGTGATCTCACCACCATGTCCCACTACCTTCCCAGAACAGTGCAAGCTCCTCAGGCCCCTCCTCACATACACTCTGAGGCTTCACCCCTCCCCTGCCACCCACTCCCAGCCACAGCAGCTTGGTATTCCATGTATATACCACACTCTCTCTCCTGACAGTGTGTTTTTGTAAATGCCATTTCCTTGTTCTGGAATGTTCTTCCTCTTATCCCCACCAGGCCCTATCCTGCCTACCTGGGGCATTTAGGATCATGCTTCCATGAAGTCTTCTGTAGGCCAACTTCAATGCATTTCCCTGAGCATGCAGCGAATATACAGTGACTACATCGTGTTGTAGCAGTTCCTGTTCATCGTGGTGTTTCTCCCACCAGAGTAGAATTGCCTGTTGTCTAGACCGTCAGGGCCAGCTCTCCAGAGCAAAGCACACTGACTATTGCAACCATTTCCCAAACCATTCGCAAGTTTCCCGGGACCTACCTAACACAGTTCGCAGACCATGGGGTGCTCATTATAAGCTCGTTTGAAACACAAAGAAAAAAACTGTATGTATATTAATATTAATAAAACTGACAAGAATGAAGAGAAGAAAGACAATAGATGCTAATGAGCATCTTATATTGTGGAACCAAGGGGAGCACAATTGGATCCAACTTAGGATCAAACTGCTGAGACATAAGCAATTCCAGGGAGAGCACCGTCAGGGCCAGCTCTCCAGAGCAAAGCACACTGACTATTGCAACCATTTCCCAAACCATTCGCAAGTTTCCTGGGACCTACCTAACACAGTTCGCAGACCATGGGGTGCTCATTATAAGCTCGTTTGAAACACAAAGAAAAAAACTGTATGTATATTAATATTAATAAAACTGACAAGAATGAAGAGAAGAAAGACAATAGATGCTAATGAGCATCTTATATTGTGGAACCAAGGGGAGCACAATTGGATCCAACTTAGGATCAAACTGCTGAGACATAAGCAATTCCAGGGAGAGCTCTGTGGGAAGGAAATAGGAAGCCTTCAACCTGTGGAAGCCACGGGGCAAGAGAAAGGCCAAGCTTGTGAGTCCAAGCTGACTCCTCTGACAGTCACTGAGCTGTGAAAAGGCCTGGGGTAGATTTGTAACTTTGTACAGAAAAAGGCATTACTGGAAAAGGAAAGGGACATGCATGAGGAATTTTGAGTTTCAGCTCTCCAGAGCAAAGCGTACTTGGCAATTACAAGCATCTTATCTTTAAGAAAAGAAATTCATAGCAAACCAAAAGTCATTAACAGCATCAGAGCTCCAAGATCCATTCACAAGTAATCCGCACACTCTACTCTGCAAATTGTCTTGTGCCTGAACTGACTTGGGGCACTGCCTTACACAGGAGAAAATCCATCTTCATGAGCTGAGTATCAACAAAGGAAAAAAGGAAAGAAAAGCTGTTCTCCTGGCCCATACTTTCCCAGATATCCCAGTCCATCATGCTTTTTTTAAAGCTGAAGTTGACTGAGTGATAGTACAGTTACCCACGACAGTGTGGTAAGAAAATGCAAGCCAAGCCACAACTGCAGGGAGCCCATGGGGCCCAGGCAGCTCCTCCAATGCAGAGGTGTCTGGTAAGCCCTTGAGCACCACAGCTCATTAGAACAATCACTACGTTTTGCTCCATTCTGTATGCTCAACTAAAGGGAAAAGAAAGAAAGAAAAAAAAAAAAACATTTCCCTAAAGATTACCAATTGCAAAAGACCAACTTCTTTTGCGTGATTATGCGCAGAATCTCTAAGACGTAGATGTTTGGAGAAGGGGCTCCATGCCTGTACTTAGCATAGGGAAACAGTTGGCATTCACTGTCACAAAGCATTTGTCACATCAGTGTTTAGGGAACTGAACAAACATTGAGAAACCCAAATGCAATCACTCAGTACAATGCAAAATTCTATAAAGCACTATGTCAGGAAATGAAGTACAGGCATTTGGGTGAAGCTAAGCTAAGTGTCTTACTAACACTTGACTTTTCTGGATAAGTCTTTTCCATAAGAGACCCCACTAACTCCTTGATCCTCTACCTGCGNTGCAAGAGACCCTGACGCAAGCTCCCTTCACCTCCATGCCACGGGAGACCAAAAAGAGGACCTGCTGGTAGGAATAATCCACAGGAAAGACTCAGCCCAGCTTCTGACTCGGGGATACAACGGATCAGTTAATGGTGGCTACGGTAACAGTTAGAAGGACCCCTAACTTTCTGCAATTCTATTATTATTACTGACAATGCCTCACCTTAAGCTTCACCTTAAGGAGCAGCAGGTTTTCTGGCCGGCCCCCTATGGGGAGACAGTGGGGTTTAGCAGAGACTCGTCAACAAGGCTGTCTGCAGACCTAAGGCCATGCCTCATTTAAGACGTTGGCGGAAAAGAGCTGAGGTGACCAGAGGTGGGAAAAGGGCGGGGGGTGGGGATAAGTAAGCAAGGAATTGGTTGAGGGCCACAAAAAACCATTATACTGTGTAATGCTGAATATACTAATCATCCTGATTTGAGCACCACATATTGCACACGGGTATTGATATTCAACTCCATTCCCCACAGATGTGTACAATCAACTGAGTTACAATAAAATAAAATGAAATAAAATAAAAGCCAGCAGCACCCAGGGGATGGAGACGCGGGTCTGGCTTGCTCTGCGGGCCACTCCTCGCCAGCAGGCTGCTTCTCAGGACGCAACTGCCCTACTCGGTCCTGACTGCAGCAACTTCTGGGGCCATTAACGCATCTCTCTGGGCAGATGTGTGAGGATAAGCATAAAGAAAACGCTCCTTGCCATTCAAAGTGTGTTCACCGTGTGGACTTCGGGGACGTCTCCGAGTCTTGGGCTCCCGTTAGGAGCTCCACTCCTCATGTCTGTCCCTTCATACGATCGGCCACTAGATCTTGTGACTTCTGCCTCTTCATAGTCTCCTAACTGGTTTCCCTGGCAATGGTCTTACCCCACTGCAGTCCACCTTGCACTTTGCAGAGGAAGAATCCTTTCCAAAAGGTGACGGTGATCTCACCACCATGTCCCACTACCTTCCCAGAACAGTGCAAGCTCCTCAGGCCCCTCCTCACATACACTCTGAGGCTTCACCCCTCCCCTGCCACCCACTCCCAGCCACAGCAGCTTGGTATTCCATGTATATACCACACTCTCTCTCCTGACAGTGTGTTTTTGTAAATGCCATTTCCTTGTTCTGGAATGTTCTTCCTCTTATCCCCACCAGGCCCTATCCTGCCTACCTGGGGCATTTAGGATCATGCTTCCATGAAGTCTTCTGTAGGCCAACTTCAATGCATTTCCCTGAGCATGCAGCGAATATACAGTGACTACATCGTGTTGTAGCAGTTCCTGTTCATCGTGGTGTTTCTCCCACCAGAGTAGAATTGCCTGTTGTCTAGACCGTCAGGGCCAGCTCTCCAGAGCAAAGCACACTGACTATTGCAACCATTTCCCAAACCATTCGCAAGTTTCCTGGGACCTACCTAACACAGTTCGCAGACCATGGGGTGCTCATTATAAGCTCGTTTGAAACACAAAGAAAAAAACTGTATGTATATTAATATTAATAAAACTGACAAGAATGAAGAGAAGAAAGACAATAGATGCTAATGAGCATCTTATATTGTGGAACCAAGGGGAGCACAATTGGATCCAACTTAGGATCAAACTGCTGAGACATAAGCAATTCCAGGGAGAGCTCTGTGGGAAGGAAATAGGAAGCCTTCAACCTGTGGAAGCCACGGGGCAAGAGAAAGGCCAAGCTTGTGAGTCCAAGCTGACTCCTCTGACAGTCACTGAGCTGTGAAAAGGCCTGGGGTAGATTTGTAACTTTGTACAGAAAAAGGCATTACTGGAAAAGGAAAGGGACATGCATGAGGAATTTTGAGTTTCAGCTCTCCAGAGCAAAGCGTACTTGGCAATTACAAGCATCTTATCTTTAAGAAAAGAAATTCATAGCAAACCAAAAGTCATTAACAGCATCAGAGCTCCAAGATCCATTCACAAGTAATCCGCACACTCTACTCTGCAAATTGTCTTGTGCCTGAACTGACTTGGGGCACTGCCTTACACAGGAGAAAATCCATCTTCATGAGCTGAGTATCAACAAAGGAAAAAAGGAAAGAAAAGCTGTTCTCCTGGCCCATACTTTCCCAGATATCCCAGTCCATCATGCTTTTTTTAAAGCTGAAGTTGACTGAGTGATAGTACAGTTACCCACGACAGTGTGGTAAGAAAATGCAAGCCAAGCCACAACTGCAGGGAGCCCATGGGGCCCGGGCAGCTCCTCCAATGCAGAGGTGTCTGGTAAGCCCTTGAGCACCACAGCTCATTAGAACAATCACTACGTTTTGCTCCATTCTGTATGCTCAACTAAAGGGAAAAGAAAGAAAGAAAAAAAAAAAACATTTCCCTAAAGATTACCAATTGCAAAAGACCAACTTCTTTTGCGTGATTATGCGCAGAATCTCTAAGACGTAGATGTTTGGAGAAGGGGCTCCATGCCTGTACTTAGCATAGGGAAACAGTTGGCATTCACTGTCACAAAGCATTTGTCACATCAGTGTTTAGGGAACTGAACAAACATTGAGAAACCCAAATGCAATCACTCAGTACAATGCAAAATTCTATAAAGCACTATGTCAGGAAATGAAGTACAGGCATTTGGGTGAAGCTAAGCTAAGTGTCTTACTAACACTTGACTTTTCTGGATAAGTCTTTTCCATAAGAGACCCCACTAACTCCTTGATCCTCTACCTTCGAGAGAGGTTCCACTAGTAAGCAAGGTCCTGCAGCAGTTGGAAGGGCGCTATCAGAGACAGCAGCCCTACACACGTCCCTGCTGCCAAGAGCAGACGACTTTGGAACCAAGCGTGCTGCAACCAGGGTTCTCTCTGCGCTCCAGCTCCACACCATGCCAGGCTGGGTGAAGGCAGGGCACAGCGCTGCAGTAGCATGCCCTGTCACAAGCAGGTCAGGAGCATCAAATGAGTTAAAGCCACTCTTTATCCCCCAGGAGTGGATGGACAAGTCTGTCTAGATTTGAGATGGGGAAAAGAGGTCTACATTTCCACAAGAAATAACTCCCTTTTCCTGCAAAGAGACAATGAGGCGTTTCTCCCCTTACCTCGTGGATTGCCAGAGTAACTGTGGAGACAAAAACTCACTTTCTTAGTCCCTGAGGAAGCAGCTGGATCCTTGACATGAGCAAGTCCTGGCGCCTTTGGTTCAAGAGTTTGGGTGTCCCAGGCCAGGTTTCCCAAGACCTGGTTGGCTTTTATGAGTCTGCAGGTCAGCTCGGACCAGCTGCCGATTCATCTGTATGCAACAGCTCTCAAAGAACATAGTTTACTTTAAACCGGATCCAACAAGAGTGGGCGTGGCAGTTAAATGGGCTAGATACGCCCGAGGTGTTGAGCTGCCAAGGCTAATTAGGAAAGATTTGTTTACGGAGCCCTGGCTTGGGACCAGAAAGCCAGTGTGCTCGTGCTGATGGTGTCCAAGCCAGTTCAGGAGGCTGAGCTTGTGTGCACATGGGGCTACATACTCCAAGGTGGGGACCTGGGGGTCCCCAAGGAGCCCCTCCAAAGTCTCTTCTACCCAGTGACTCACTCACTGGCCCTTCATCCATCACCCTGGTCGCAGGACAATGCAGAGTTTTACAGCACAGACTGCAGTAGGTAAGCAGAGCTGAGACCCTGCTCCACCAGCTGTCCCCTGGGGCACGTTACCGAGCTTCTGGCCCTTGGAGGGGAGGTGGCGCGTGTGGTGAGCAAGCACTGGTGAGAGTCAAAACCCCCCACGCCTCGGCTTTCTCCACCCCACTCCCCGGCTCACCTCCCTCTAGTCCACACTGAGGGAAAGGACGTCTTCTCTCACGTCCCTCCTGCGTTGCTCTCCTCCCAGTGCTCCTCGCCCTTCACAGCGGGTCATCCCCGCAGCCCTGGAGAACAGTCTCCTCAATGAGGTATCGCTTTGTCTGTGTGGAGCAGCAGCGGGTGAAAGTGGCCAGGCCACACACCCCCTCACTGTCTGTCCAAGACAACATGAGGTGTCAGCCTTTACTCAAGAGCGAGGTCATGAAATAACCAGAAGTCCAGGAGCCCTGTAGCTTGAGGCCACGTGCCTGTGATCCTGACCGCAGGAGACTGACACATCCTGATGTTCACAGAGGGCGTAACACGGGAACTGAGGCAAAATTCCATGGGAAAAGGCAGTTTTATTTTCAAACACTTGTAAGTATAACCCGTGTTTATAGAAAAGGAAACAGAATATAGTAGGTGCTGCTGTGGTCTGATTGTGTGTCCCCTCTGAAGGTCGTGTGGGAGCTTGATCCCCAGTGTGGCAGTGTTGAAAGTGGAGCCTTTAAGAGATGATGGGATCCTGTGGACTATGCTGCCATGAGTGGATTAAGCCACTCATGGAGTAACGGGCTAATGGTTCAATGGGCTACCATGGGTGTAGACCGGTGGCTTCATAGTAGAGCACATGAAAACACCGTGGCCGTTCTCAGCGTGTGGTGCCCTGCCTCGGCACTGGACTCTGTAGAGAGCCCCCGCCAAGAGGAAGGCCCCCCCCAGACGTGCCCCCTGCACCTTGGACTTCCCAGCCTCCAAACTGAAAGAAATAAATTTAATTCCCTTATAAATTACCCAGTTCCAGGTATTCTGTTACAAGCGACAGAAAACAGACTAATACAGTGGCTGTGGTGTGAATGTGTCCCCCCAAATTCATATGTTGAAACTTAATCACTAATGTGACAGTTTTAAGAGGTGGGGCCTT
>NW_007726358.1:535886-536717 GCF_000696425.1 Galeopterus variegatus
GGGGGCAACACTGAGGGTTGCGATCCGTTGCCGGACACAGAAAAAGACAAAAAAAAATAAAAATAAAAAAATAAAAATAAATAAATAAATAAATGCCACCTTTCCCTTCACACAAGTCTCCGGTCCCTAGGTTCACCACTCGATCCAAAAAATACGTCCTTTTTCAATCCTCCACTGTGTGACATTCTGTTTACCTTTCCAGGTCTCCCAATCCCAGCCAGAGGGACATTCCCTACCCCCTAGGGCAGCCCACCCCACCTCTGAGCAGTGCATCTTCCCAGTCTGGGTGCGCGGGCCCCGCAGGGAGAGCCCTGGCTGCTGCGCTCTGAAACCACTAAGCGCGTAACCACGCTGCAGAGGCTGCTCCAGGACAGGCGGCTCCTCTGAGGGTGACTTTGGCTGCAGAAGTCCCGCATGACCATGTGGAAGCTTCCTGAGACTCCACACAGCGCAGGACGCTTCCTCCCCCGTCCCTCACCCCCACTCTCCGTCTCTCCCTCCCGTGGGGCCAGCTCCCTGGACCACAGTGTGACAGTTCCTCCTGGCTCCCTCCCGACTTTCCCTCACCGAGCATTTCCCTAGTAAAATCTTTACACTGTCAATCCGCTCTTGGCATCTGCTTCTCCGAGGACCTGGATGGGCACATGGGCTATTCAGACAAAATGGGAACTGTCAGAGAGCTTGGCAAGAGAGACACCGGGGTCCCATAGAGCAACTCAGGAAAGGGACTTTCGTGGTCCAGTGTCCAGAGCAGAGGCCCCAGGGCAGACGCTGGGAGTCTTCCCACCAATGTGAGACACGGATATGCCTTTTTATTGTCCCAATTATCCA
>NW_007726358.1:537113-565686 GCF_000696425.1 Galeopterus variegatus
ACTGTCAATCCGCTCTTGGCATCTGCTTCTCCGAGGACCTGGATGGGCACATGGGCTATTCAGACAAAATGGGAACTGTCAGAGAGCTTGGCAAGAGAGACACCGGGGTCCCATAGAGCAACTCAGGAAAGGGACTTTCGTGGTCCAGTGTCCAGAGCAGAGGCCCCAGGGCAGACGCTGGGAGTCTTCCCACCAATGTGAGACACGGATATGCCTTTTTATTGTCCCAATTATCCAGCAGACAACTGTGGAAATACAAACACACACTTCTCAAAGGTAAATGTTAATTCTCAGAAACTGCACAGAATAAACCCTGAATGAGGAAAATAAATGTTTCCTATCTGCCTCACTCATTTGCAAGGCAGGTTCCTCTTGCACAATGAAGCCAGAATGGCTCGTTATTACACAGACCAGGTAGTCATCCCGCCTTCCTCCCCCACCTTCAAAACTGATCACCCAGTGCCGGCCAGGTGGTGCACTGCTACAGTGCGCCGCTTGGGAGCGCAGTGGCGCTCCCGCCGAGGGTTCGGATCCCACATACAGACCGGCCGCTCACTGGCTGAGCGAGGTGCGGGCGCAACACCGAGGGTTGCGATCCCGTTGCCGGTCCCGGTCTGGTACGGGCGATCCGTTGCCAGTCACGAAAAAAGACAAAAAGGGAAAAAAAAAAAACTGATCACCCAGGGACCTGCTGGGAATGAAGAAGAGGCCTGTCGCTAAGTGACGGGAGGGCAGAGCTGATGGTCCTGCCTCTTGCACAAATCTTGGTTATAATACACAAGTGACAACCTTTGACCTAATGGAAGACTGTGTCTTCCGTAAGACCAGCATGACCCATTTTCTCAGCCTTTCCTCCCGCCCACTGTCCTCATGGAGAAATTCTGCTCCTGCTGCAGCCCCTGTCTGCTGCTTCACCACCTCTTTGGTCACAGAGAAAGCCTGGGTCCTCACTGGTGTGGCAGCTTGTGACAGAGTGAGGAAAGAGCCTGTCTCCCTTCTCCCTGGCTCTGTCCCAGCCCATCCTCTGGTGCCATCCAACCCTGCTGTCACTCTTGACGCTGGTGTTCACTCCTCAAACTCGGCTTGGGGCCTCCCCACCCCTGCACCTGAGCGAGGACCAGAGCTGATGGAGGGGGTTTCTTTTTCTCTTTCTTAATGAAATTGGGAACATTTCAAAGATATTGTCCTGTTCATGACTAATATTCCAACAGGAGCCATTGGATAAACGAAAAGCCTTTCAGGTGCCTGTCTGATTTAGGTGAAGACAGGACATTCCTGTCCACACAACACAGGACAATACCCCAGAAGTTCCCAGAGGACCCTGGAACAGGTGCGGGAGCAGGGAAAGCAGGCAGGACTTTGCAAAGCAGAACCAAGCTCTGGGTCCGAGGCGTGGGTGGTAGATGACGGACAACCCAGGCAAGAGCAGCAAGTCACAGCAAAGCTGCCGAGCCACGTTCCCCTGCTCTGCGCGTGGAATGGGCTGAACTTCCAGGCAGTGAGCCCATCCCGACAGCCTTTGGGGCAGGCGTGATTTTAACCAATGCGCAAACACAGAGGCACAAAAACTTTCTTCTGGGTACACACTCAGCAAGTGACCAAGCTGGCATTCAAATTCAGGCCTGCTGTGATGTGGAGGCTCTTCCCAGCCACCGCCCCATGGAGACGACCATCTGATCTGCAAGGTGGACATAATGTCCCCGCCTGAGGGAACAGTGGTTCTGGTCTCTGTCCTGCCTCTGCTCTGCTTGGTTAAAAAGCAGCTTTAACTGTACACTTCATGGTACAGTACATACTCTGTGCAAAGCCCGGAACTCATCCTTTTGAGAATCAGGAAAGAAAATTTAAAAGAAATTTAAGATGAAAATATGGTAGATGAAACAAACGTTTATTTTTGCTCCTCAGCAAAAACGGAAATAAAGGAACCCAAAAGATAAAAATCCACAAAGACAAAGAGACTAGGAAAAGAGACAACAGCAGGTAAGAGATCTTTACACAATTTAGGAGTCTGAGAAACAAACACACAGAGCAGGGTGGCAGGAGCTGACCCCAGGGCCCAGGGAGGGAGAAGCCTCTAGAAGCCAACTGCAGGCTCTCCACACCTCGGAAGGAGACGCATCTGAAAGCAGGGCTGAGGTGAGGCGCGGAAAACCGAAAACGGGCTGGAAGTCCTCATAGGAAACAGATTCCCCAGCCGAGGATTTGAAGTTTACTCTGGAGAGAACCAGAAAGGGTGTGAATTTGGGTTCTTCAAACTTGGCTTGTGGGGTGGGGAGGTGGGGAGACACTGAATTGGAGACAGAAGGGCGTTGTGTGAAAATCTCCACGCTGAATGGGAGACCCACAACCCCTGCTCTACTCAGCACCCGGGTACTGAGGAGAGGGGCCAAGTCCTCCGTAGGAAAACTCCAGGAGCTGAGAGGAAAGATCTCCTGGTAGTGACACCTGGGGGGGTCCCTCACCTGACAGGGACCCTCTCCTTCACAGCTTCCAATGAGCTTAGTAGTGCCACTCTGTTAAATGACAGGCAACCAAGAGCCTCAGCAATTTGAGGAAAGGCCCTAACATGAAAGAGAAAGATCGGGCCGGCCCGGTGGCGCAATGGATAGTGCGCCGCTTGGGAAGCGCGGCGGCGCTCCCGCCCGAGGGTTCGGATCCCACATACAGACCGGCTCCCGCTCACTGGTTGAGCGAGGCGCGGGAGCAACACCGAAGGTTGCGATCCCGTTGCCGGTCCCCGGTCTGGTACGGGGGCGACACTGAGGGTTGTGATCCGTTGCCGGACACGGAAAAAGACAAAAAGACAAAAAAAAAAAAAGAAAGAGAAAGATCAAGATAAATACATAAAGGGAACCTGGAGTAAACAGACACAAAATAGGGAGCAAACAAAGTTTCTAAAACCTACACTTCTACAGAGAGAAGAGATGATATTATAGATGTGAAACAAGACAGGAAGCTAGAAAAGAGTCCAAGAACAAGAAAGAGCACTTCAAAATGTAAATTAGTAGAGCAGATAAAATAATTAGAAAACAAAGCTGAGAAAACCTCCCAGGATTATTTTCTTTGGAGCTATGATGGAAAAGACAAGATTTAAAAAAAAAAAAAAGATAGGATCGGTGCAGGAGATGTAGCATCCACAGGATGCAGGAGCTATGAGAATGCCCCGGGCCAGCCTTCAGCTGCCTTCCCCAAAGCCAGCACAGCCCTGCTCCAAGGTCACACTCACCCGGGCTGCTCCCAGCCACAAGTAAGGCAGGGGTACCACGGTGGGCTGGCTCTTGGAAGAGGTGGGAGCCTCTGACAGAGTGCTTTGGCTCCAGGATGGCAGTGTCCCCTCCAACCTTCCCTCCTACTGTCCTTCACAGGGGTCAGACTTGCTGTCCCCAGGTCCTTCCCCATGTTCTCTCACAGCTACCTCCCGTAGCAAATCCTCATGTTTCATTCTGTCCTGGCATCTGCTTCTTGGAGGACACAGACTAGTACCTACAAGTTCCACAAAGAAAGAACTGAAAAAATAGAGGGAAGAAATTATAAAAGAAATGTATATATGGAAATATATGTATATGTGTGTGTGTGTGTGTGTGTGTGTGTGTGTGGTGCTTTGGCTCCAGGATGGCAGTGTCCCCTCCAACCTTCCCTCCTACTGTCCTTCACAGGGGTCAGACTTGCTGTCCCCAGGTCCTTCCCCATGTTCTCTCACAGCTACCTCCCGTAGCAAATCCTCATGTTTCATTCTGTCCTGGCATCTGCTTCTTGGAGGACACAGACTAGTACCTACAAGTTCCACAAAGAAAGAACTGAAAAAATAGAGGGAAGAAATTATAAAAGAAATGTATATATGGAAATATATGTATATGTGTGTGTGTGTGTGTGTGTGTGTGTGTGTGTATATATATATATATATAAAATATGTTTATATATATATAAAATTTCTCAGAATTAAAGGCCATCAGTTACCAAATTGGAAGGGCTCACTAGGAACCCAGAACAAAACATTTTAGACACCCATACCAAGACAATTCTATGAAATTTCAAAACACTGGGGATAAAGCAAATGCATTGTAGGTAAATGATAAAGGGCCCCTGAATCCCCAACAGCAACACAGGATGCTACAAAAACAGTGAAGCCATTCCAAATCGAAATTGTGAGGAAAAATGATTCTAGGCCTGTCTAACCCTCAAGTAAATGATCAGGTGAAATAAAGAGAGCTTCAGATATACAAAGTTCAAATATTACTTCTCCTGGACTGTTCTGTAGGGAATTACCAGAAGATGCATTCACCAAAAAGAAAGAAGAAACCCAGAAAGTGCGATGCAAGAAATCCCAGGCACAGTGGCCCTTGCAGGGGCAAGAGGTGAAGGACCCGAGATGGCCAGTGGCGAGGGATGGCCACCCGGGGAAAGTGGGACAGGCCAAGCTGCCCCCGCATGTTAAGAGGAGGCTTGTGGTTCTGAAGGAGATTTGCAGGCTGCCTCAGTGATAGGTACATGGAGAACTAGGTAAATAAGAAAACGAGAAAAGTGTTAACTCCGCTAAATGCAAACATTTATAAAGCAGGGAAAATGTGTTTATAATGCGCTTATGTGGCTCAGCTGTGAGCAGCATTTAGAGTCATAAGAATGTGAACGTTGAGTAGGGATGTCATAAAACTGGTGACATAGCTGGAGAGAGAGGAAGTGCAGCGGGAAAGCGTCAATGAGAGCCCGTTAAACTTCCATGGAGATTACTTTAATAAAAATAAAATGGAAAGGCATTGTCCCTTTTTGTCTTTGAAGAATTTACAATGAAATTAAGCAAGGCAGAGCAATTGCACACTGCTGGGCCTCTGCAGTACAGAAGGTGCCTCTGAGCTCCCCGGTGCAACCCCAGTGCCGGAGCCTGCGAGGCCGTGTCCCGAGTGAGAACCCCGAGCGACTTGGGGAGTCTCCACCAGCGCATGCTTTTGGGCCAAAGAAGGAAAGGCGGGTGGCTCCTGCACTTACTGCCATCACCACACTTGACTTTGGGCATCTCACCCTGTTTTCTCCCACGTGGCCCCTCTAAACTTTTGCCTGAGGGCAGAGGTCTTTCTCAAAGCACAGCTCCAAGGCTAACGTTCGGTGTCTGGTCTGCATGGTCGCAATTTTGTTCTGCTGAATAATATTTCTCTCTCCTTGACTCTAGCTCTGAGAGAGCGGGTCTTGTTCAGGCATGTGGAAAACACCCTTGTCAGCCCACCTGTGCCCGACAGTCAGACAGGAAGAGTCAGGCGGTGTCCGGTGGCGAGATTTACTCATATGTGACGTCCTCAGCTCAGTCTCAAGCATTCTGCAAAAGACGCACATCGACATGCAATTTACAGTGACACTGAGCTGAAATCTTATTTTAATTTAAAGTTATTTATTTATTATTATTATTTATTTATTTATTTTTACATTCTAAGATGTTGTGGAGCAGTTGGGGGGAGGGAGAAAGGGAAAGGAGGAAGGAAACAGGCTGGGAGGTGTAGGAAAGAGGGGAGGCTTGGTCAAGGCCCATGGTACCCCCTCATTCCAGCAGGGGAGACCAGGGGGTTCCTGTGGCAGCTAGGTGGTCATTGCTGGGCTGGCTGCGGATGTTGGGGGTCCCATGGCTGAGGCCCTCGGCCCCACTGCCCCATGAGCTGAATGAAGTCTTTACTTTAGCAAGAAACCTACAAGCTGACTCCCATCTGTACAAATGGACCCTAGACCAGTGCCCCCCTACAGATGGTGACCTCTGTGAGTGCCCCTCTTTGATTTAGGAGGGGCAGCAGTGGAAACCCCACAACCAGCAGAACGCATCCCCTACAGGCCTCCCCGCTCCTACACAGGGCAGGGCTGGGGGGCTCTGCTGGGACAGGTTCTCTCATCTTTGAGGCTTGATTTTCTTGAGAGCCAGGGTCTGGTGAAAGAGTGACAGTAAAATCCGAATGTGTTCACTGCAGAGGAGAACTAGGTCACCCACTGAGATGACAAGAAGGGGAGAGCATTTGTCACACAAGTTTCACCACTGAAGGGTTTTGAGAAAGTCCTATGTAAGAGGTGACACTTTCCCTCCAAAACATTGACTGCTGTTGGAGATGAAAGCATATCACTCAGTGAGAAATTCCAGCTCAAGGGACTTTTTTTTAAAAAAGGGATAGAATTGAATGAAGGAAGGATTTTGATGATTTTGTTTAATTCCTCCAGAGCTTGTTGAGGGCCTTACTAGATAAAAGGCAGCATGCTGGGCACTTTGGGAATTAGTAAAATGAATAAAACATGGTCCTTCCCCTTCGAGGGTCTAACATTTTATGGAGGAGAAAATAGTCACGAGCACAATAAGGTATAAATGCACAGGAAGTGTGACAAATACACAGAAGAGAAGGTCACTTCTGTGGGAAAATGGGGGAGGCTTCTTAGACATGGCGATGTTCAGATGGGGCGGGGACCATGGGAAGGGGAGATTCACAACACTTGGACATGGAAGGTGGGCAGGGGACAAAGGAGGCCCAAGAGCAAAGGTGGAAAACTCAAGGGGAGGAGCACTGGTGTGACAGAAGACGTGTTGGTGCATGAGACAGAAAAGGGGCAGGTGGGGACAAGACGGCGGAAGGACACGCTGTGACTACTGGAATTTGGGCTTTGGGATCCCTCAGCTTAGGACCCTCCAGAGAGGGGACAAACACCTGGGACGCTAGAGTGATGGGCGTCTCCATAAAGTAATGCTTACCGCTTTACTTTGTTTTTTATCTTCTATCTTGAGGACTTTTGTCGTGTTTTACCCAGAATTTCATATTTGTATATATAATTTCATACTTTGATGACTCTAGTACGTTTTTAACAGATATGAATTTTCTTCCGCCTCTGGGACATAGGAGGCAAATCCCATAAGTGCAGGTGTCACACACACAGACACACACGTGTTATTCAAAGAGCCTGGCACTCAGGCCTGTCACAAAATGAGGTTAACCAAGGAAGAGCAGCGCCAGGAGGCTGCAGACGGGGCCTCAGTCCGCTCTCTGCCAGGCTTTCTAGAAAAAGATGCTTTCCCTCAGCAGTGCCCTGAGGCCTTCTTACCGCTCAGAAATGCTCCAGAGACTAAACAGCTTCTAGTCAGTTCCCCTGAAGCAAAGCCTACATCAATACCAAGCAGCAACAGTATTTTTCCACCTCCCACCCCTCTGACATGAATAATACATGGCCGCAGGCCGTTCCCTTTAGGTAGACGCTGTGCAATGACCAGGACGGGATTCAGTGGGCCTACCCTGGAGCCGGAGCCATCCCCAGGGCTGTGTGCTCTTAACCCCAGGGTGCTGGGACGTCCCCGGGAGGGAAAGGTTCACACTGCAGCTCAGGGGCTGGAGTCGGGAGGCCTGGGCTCTGCATCCTGTTCCTCTGCTGATCCTCCTCTGAAAAGCTACCTCCCTGGGAGCTGTTCTCATGAGAAGCCCAGGACGGAGCTGTGCGGTGAGATTCTTAGGTCAAGTTCCCAGGCACTCTGATGGTACTTCCTTGACTGCGTCTCTTCTGCCTGGGAAGGGGAAGAGAGGTATTCCTTAAATCCTCTTTTACAGATGAGGAAAAGAGGCTTAGCAAGGTCAGCTGCTGAAGGGTGTTGAATGTCTTTCCAAAAGGGATCCTGGTGTCCTAGGTGTCAGAAGTTAGATCAGGGGTTGAGGCCAAGCTCAGGCAGTAACTCCGTGAACTTGACTGTTCTAGTAGTGTTGATAGCGGGTTACTGGACCAGCAATCTGAAAAGCTTTGCACCCCCATCTCCCCAGGCAGCTGCCTTCCTGGAGTGGAAAGAGGTTCATAGATTCACAAACTCCCTGCACTGAAAGGGAATTTAGAAGTCACCTCTGGCCTGCCCACATCTTCTGTACAACAATGCCCACCCAAACACTGCAGTCTGCCCAGAGTCTTCAAAACCCTGGTCCTTGGGGCCAAGCACTCTGGAGGTACACTGCCAGCAGCCCAAGTGGGACAGAACCATCACCTCCCTCGTTCTAGACATAATGCTCCTATTAATTCCCTCTTAGAACGGACAGAGTGATTCATGTGGAGCTAGAGGTGACTTTTGTTTTGATTTGTTTTGCTTACCAATGCTAAATAATTCATGTGTCCCCCAACCTGCCCTTGCACACCTTGTTTGCAGCTGACTTGCACAAGACCACGCAGATGGTAAATCGGGGCACCAGGGCTCAGGTCCAACTCTAACTCCACTGCAGTGTGGAAACATACATATTAAGCAAACCACAAAGACAAAATAATCCCCTGGTCTTTGAGCATCCAGGAACTGGGGCAGGGAACTTGGTAAACCCGGAGGAGGACCTAAGATGTCTCCTCCCCAGTGCCTGGGAGAGAGACCCTGGGCTCAACAGTGACACTACAAATGTGGGTTATAGAGAGCTTCCTCCTTCCTTTTTATTTATTTTACATTACTCTTCATTTTGAAACATTTGCTTTTTCATAACCTGAGAACACCTGCAAAAAATAAATATGGCCAACTTACTATAACTTAAAAATAAAACTATAAAAATAAATCTTTGGGAAAGGCTGACATACATATAGGTTGTGTCAGTACTCCAGGCAGGGATGGCTGTCTGGTAGACTGAAGTGATGAATTCAAATAGGGCAGGAAGACAGCCAAAAACCCAGGGTGGCTTTGCCACAGAAGCTCTGCTTTTCATTCTGAGAAGTCAGCCTCACTGCATTCCTGATGGAGGGGAGGCAGGGCTGCCTCCAGAAGGCTGTCTCCCTGCGCTTCTGCATGGAGGCTCCCAGACCCTCGAGTCTTCCAGACTGCACGAACATCACTTGCTATCATTATTATTTCTGGTCTTTCTGCCCTAACTCCTGCACAACCGTGTTGCTACTTCTCTTGGTGCTTTTATCCAGGAGCGTGGCTTTGTCCCATACTGACTCGAGGTTCCCGGGAGATGGCCTCCTCCTCCTCCAAGTCACTGTGTATCCTCCAAAGTTCCTCAGGCTCCAAAGCTACAGAAGTGATGCATTGTCCAAAGAATGCATGAATGAATGACCAACATTGTGTTTCCTCTTTTCTTTGCTTCACACAACCCACTAATGCAGGATCCCTGTCCCCCTGCAAAGTGCCACCACCCCAACCAAAGAAATCTCTTTTCAAGAGTTGACAACTGGTGTCTCACATGTGCTCAAGATCAAAGTAACGTCTCTCAAGCTGCCATGTCTTGCAGGTTTTTCTTTTTCTGCTGCCCTGGTCCCCCAGTGTGTCTCTCATGGGGGCTGCCAAGACACACAGGGGTCCCTGTACCTGGCCGATGCTCTCCCCTAGGGCTACAGTGCCTCTGGCAACTGACAGACTCAGGGAGGACCACTGCACCTCTTCCTCAACACAGCCTGCTTAGGAGGAGGTCTGGGGTGGGGAGGTGGTGGGGTGTAGGGCTGGAGAGTCACTCCTGGGACCTTTGGAAAGCTGAAGAGAAGGGCTCAAAAGGATCCTTAGCCCTATGTTGCAGCAACACTGGCCTGGGGTTTTCTGGGGTTTTCACTTCAGTGTCTCTGAGACCTTGTCCCAGACGCTCAGTTGCCTCACATGTGTCTCCATCAAGTCAGAAGTCAGGACAAATAAGTTTGCACATTCCCCACTGGTCACCCCATGTGCTCGTTGCATGCCTGGGGGCAGCAGGGAGGGGACAGGCAGCACCCCCATGTGCACACTCGGCAGACACCCTTGCCAGGGTCACGTGGTTAGGAGGGCCAGCTTCCTACCCCCAGCACACAAACCTTGGCTCTGAAAATTGCCATCTCTTGCAATGACAAAACATGAACACTCTTGCCAGTCCAGTGACCTTGACATTGATGCCTTTGTGGCCACATAGCTGATGTGAACAGTCTTTTCCTACCACGGTGACCTGCACCACACCTCCCCGTGTGCTGAAGATCCACCCACAACTAATGCTGCGGGACAGTCGTCAGTACCCACAATGCCTACATGACAAACCACAACCCCAGGCCTAAGAACTTCTGAAGAGCGGGTCTCACTGGCTTTCAGCCGGGTCCCTGCCTTCCCTCTGGGCCTACAGCCCCTGGGGCTCGGTCATGAGGATTTCGGTCAGGGCAAGGGAGCGTGCACTGGAGTAAGGGCCGGGCTTCAGGGAGACGGCCTCAGGGAGCTCCGGTAGTAGGAAGAACACTGATCTTGGAGCCCAAAAGTCTGGGTTTGGGGTCCACTGCCATTTCACAGCAGTACAACCTTGGAGGGTGACATAGCTTTCTGCAGTTTGGTAATGATATAAGGATAGATCAGGGGACTGATTGAGCAGTCTAGAAACAGACTTAGTCTTGGCCTCCTCATTTGAGGAAGGGTTGAACCAGACTCGCTTTACACTGCACCGTGTGAACATGCCTTGTAACTGCTGCGTGCTATATGCATGTTGTTTGCTGCCATCACCACTGTTACCTTATTGCGTGCAATACTAAAATCAGGTATTACCAGGGACTGGAAGTCCTGGGGCTAGTTCCAAGTCCTCTTCCAATGCACATCAGAGGCCATGCTGGGCCTTCTCCGCCTGGGACATGGGGTAGAGACGGTTGTCTCAGGGCCCCGGGTCCCACAGGGGCTGTGGAGATGGAGGTGCTGGGTGGCTGGGAGGCTCTTTAGAGACTGGAGATCACAAATAAGGCCTGGCCTAGGCTTGGATACTTGCATGCAGGGCAAAGAATCCCAACAGGGAGCTCTCCTCTTTAAAGGGGTCTTGGCATTGCTTATAGGACGATCAACACAGTGGCCTTCCTTTGTCTAGCCTTTCCTACAGCAGCATGAACATGACCTTATGTGATCATTTAATCAGTGGGAAGTGGCTCAGAGGAGGGCAAGGCCTGGCTCTGGCCTCATGGCTCTTGGTCAGGTTGATAGTCTCATCCCCTTTACTCCTGCTGCCCTGGTGTCTTGCAGCAGAAATGACATGCGAATGGCTAATACCTGCTCCCAGAACCCACACCCCGGCCTTGCCTCGGCCTCCCTGGCTCAGTAAGCAGAAGAAATCAGCACCATCCCTGTGACCCCTCTGGTCCTGCCTACATGTCGTCAGCAGAGGAGGAAGATCCCATCACAGCCACTCTCACCCACAGCTCTGGGACTGGGTTTCTTCCTTTAAAAAGGGCATTGAGGCACAGCCATGTTCTCTGGAGAAAGCGATTCTCTGAGAACAAGTGCCCAATAGTGTTTTCTGATGTTACCACAAAGGGGGTAAGGTGCTCTTTTTCTGTGAGTTTCCAGAGCTTGACAGATCCCTTAGGTGATTATTCATCACGCCCGCAGCAGGTGTGTGCACCTTTAGACAGATGTGGGGCATCTCACCCGAACTTGCCATCTAGTAAGTGACAATGTCCCTTGACCCTGTAAAATCTGCCTTTGCCAGAGTGTCAGGGAAGGGCTTGAGCAGCTAGGGGTGGGGTGGGGTGCGGTGCCCGAACCCCTCTAGAAAATGCCCATAACCTTTGTTTCTTCATGCAAATAGTGAACTACTCTATCTGAAGAATAAAACGGCCCCAGATACACTGTGAATCAGGCACTTTCCAGCAAAGGGTAAACCTCACCAACAGACTCCAACATTCAGTCCATTAACACGACCTTCCCTCTTGTTCAACGGCCAAGATCAAGAACCATCCAGTCGTCTACAGCTCATGGACTCCAGGTTCACCTGGCAATGTTCCATCATGATCGGACTTCCCATCCACACTCTCCATGCAGGGAAAGATGTGCAGATCACACCATCATGTGTATTTTAGCTCCCAGCAGTTACAAAGCTCACTGCAAATGAATTAATGAATGAGCATTCCCATCTAGACATCAGGAAGCCAGACTGTAATTGGTGTAGATGCATGTTCTTGGGAGATGGCTGTGCTGGAAATCGGGTGTCTGAACCTGCAAGGGGAACTTGGCAATGCTCCAGGCAATGTCACCTTCTAGGGTCTCCAGGAAGACAGCTCACTTGACCTTCATGGAATCACCCAGACACCACCATTAGCTTTGTCCTCTCTCCCTCTATAAGAAAATATAACTATTTATTTACCTGCTGCCACCAGAGTGGGCATCCTTGCTGGAGTAGGGAACACAGCCTTGCTCACATCACGTCCAGAATCTAGCACAGAGCCTGCTGCATAGTACGGGGTCAGCAAATGTTTGTAGACCAGATGATTAAAAAATGAACAAATTACCTAAGTGTAAAGATGATGAGTTAAAGAAATGTTTCTACTTTTGCTGTCATCAGAAATCCCAAAAAACGACTGCTTTTAAAAAGGCATAAACCTCAAGGGTGAGAAGAGCTGGAAAGGAGACAGTAACATTTTTGAAAACCAGACAGCGGATGCCTTCTACATTTGTGCAGGAAAAACCCAACATGACTGACACTTCAGAATCCCAAAAGGTCTCTATGTCTGTGGCACTGTCCACCTCTCCAAGTGGAGGGTGAACGAAGCAGCTAAAGGACAGTGGCAAGTGAAGAGTCCTTGTAGGCAGTACCATAGATAGGCCTCCAGCTCCCCTCGCTGACTCAGCCCAGGCGAGAAACTTCTTGTGGCCCTTCCTGGCAGAAAACTGGAGATTTGTTCTCTGGGGAGAGGAAAACAGAGAGCCTCTGAACTGGGGGACACACAGCAACATAAGGATGAGCTCATCATACCCTGAGGAAAAGAACTAAGTAACGATATCCACACCAGACATCGAGACCCCCAACTCTCTTCTCCAACTTGATTCTTGAAGGTTGGCCATCAGGACTTGACCCTCCATGCAGGAGATTGAGAAATCTGACTATCCCAAAAGAGAAATCTGATATCAGGGGTTCCTGCCATGAAATGGTCCAGCCAGAGCATCCTCCAGGGAGCCTGACAGGTGTCACATCCCATCCACAGGCCCAAAGGTTCCTCTTCCCAGATGTCAGAGGAAAAGCAGGGAGAAAACACACAGACATAAAGAAGCACCTTCGAGGAAATGCAGACTGTGCAGGGAGAAGAAAACCTCAAATAAAAAGGATGCTACCAAAAAATGAATTTTCAGAGAGTAAAAGAGGAGGTCTCTTAGAAATTAAAATGTGATAACAAAACCAAAACTCTTAATGGAAGGATTGCGAGGAAAAGGTGAGGACATCTGCCAGGACGTAGAGCAAAAATACGAAGAGATGAAAGTAAGAGAGAACAGATAAGAAAAAGAGGTTTCTGAGGTTCGGCAAGTATTCCTGAATGATGGAATGGAGAAAAGAGAAAGAAGGAAATCATAAAACCATTGCGAGAAACTTTCCCAAGGGAAGGCAGTGATTGAAAGGGCTACCCAATGCCCTGCACAATGCATGGAAACAGTCCCACACCAAGTCACATCATGGTGGAATTTCACACCACTATGGACAAAGAAAATTCTGTTAGTTTTCAAAAAGGAAAAAGAGGAACTATAAAAGGATCAGGAATGAAATTGGCTTTAGACTTTTCAAAAACATCATTGAAAAGTGGAAGAAAATGAAGAAATCCCTCCAAATTCTGAAGAAACATGATTCCCAATTTTGAATTCTTAAACCTGGCCAAATTGTCAAGCAAGTAGAATAGAGATGTTCTTAGATGATGCAAAATCCCAAAAGTTTACCTCGCATGCTCTCTTTTCCTGGAAACAACTGTAGAATGTGTTCCTCCGAAGCGAGAGAGTAAACTAAGAAAGAAAATTGTGTGGGATCCAGGAAACAGGATTGTAATACAGGAGAGAGGCAAAGGGAAAAGAAACCCAGGTCCATGAACCAGGCAGAGGGCAGCCAGTCCAGGCCAAAGGAGCAGAAGGCTCCAGGGCAGATTTCTCCAGGAGATGGAAAAAACAGGACACCCGATGCAGCTGGATATCTTGAGAGGAGACTGAAACTGTAGATGGAAATTCTTTATTGAAATTGGTGATGAGAGCGAAAAAAAAAAAACTAAGCAGACAAAACCAAGACAATTAGTTACTCCAGGGAAGACAAAAAGTGTGCAGGAAAGACAAATCAATCTAGTTTGCTGCATGGATCAGCTATGACTAGAATTTTATACACATCATAATATTAAAACAGTATTTATCCAACCAAAACTGTGACGTAACTCCACTGCTGAATGAGAAATGGGAAGCGTGCCAGTGTGTGGTAAGTAGGGGGAAAGGAAAGAGAGCTAAGTTTCCATCTTTACTGGTGGGAAATTCACAGATAGTCTCTAAAACAGAAGCCTTGAGAAGCATTACTGTAAGCAGGTCATTTAGATATATGCAGCAAAACCGGGGGGGGGGGGGGGGGGGGGGGGGGGGGGGGGGGGGGGGGGGGGGGGGGGGGGGGGGGGGGGGGGGGGGGGGGGGGGGGGGGGGGGGGGGGAAATAGCCAAGAGAAATGAAAGTGACGGCCTCTGGAGACTGAGAGATGGGGAAGAAGAGGCCCAACTGTTTTTATTTCAAACTATTTAGAATAATGTGATGCTTCAAATATATGCATATGTTACTTTAATAAAACAGAAACTAAAGATCAAAATGAACCAATGAGTAAATACGCGTACGTGTTCCACGTGGTGTGAAATCCCTTTCAACCACTAGATGGTGCTATTGGCCCCTTGTGGAAACAGCGCCCGGGCAGGGCCAGTGTTTACTAGTCAGCATTTCTACAGGGTTTTCCCCAAAACAGAATTAAGTGAGATTTTTATCAATAAAGTTAGGAAGGAATTGAATTTGTTTATTTTCTTTCCTCTCCAAATAGTACCTCCCTTCTCGGAGTGGAAAGAAAAAATCACCCGCCCCTAGTGGTGCAACAACCACTGAAAGCTCAATGCTGGGGACACAGCCGGTCTTGGAGCTGCGGAGTGCTCTGCCCTCTAGGAGCACAGACGTTGATTCAATAAAATCAACTGTTCAGCCAATTGTGGCAAATGTCTCTCTCAGGCACCTGGGCCTGGATTCATGAATGAAAGAAAAATCAGGAATGGGAAACTTGTTCGAGGGAAGCTGAAGTTACCACTGGTGCTAGTCAGAATTCAGTGAAATTCGGTGAAAAGTGAATTTTGGATCCTCAAGTGACAGGAGGAAAGCTTATCTACTGGGAGAAGCCGAGGCTTGGACATGAACGTCAGGCCAGTTTCCCGGACAGCATGTTTGTTTTTCTTTTTGAGATGAATATGAGACGTTTAACATATTTGCAAAGTTACCGATGACATCTTGCGAGCCTGATCAATGGTTGGGTTTGGCAGTGGGGGTTGTTTTTGTTTTTTTCTCTCAGCCCTATTTTCCTTGATTTTTCTGGATCTGTGGTCACATATTCCTGATCCCTGCTGTGGTGAGCACAAGGCTTCATGAGATAAGTACTACAAAATAAACATTTCATTAACTAGTCAATCTGGCACCCTGACAGCTCAGCTTTCCTGCCACTCGTCCTTTCCACTTGGTGCTGCCACACTGACCTGGCTATCCTCCGCCATCCCAACCACTCCACACTCCCCCATTCTAGATCCTCTACCACCTTCCTTGTCCAAACTGTGAGCATGACCCCCAGCTCTGGCCCCTTCTTCTCTCTCTCTTTCCTCCAGATATCTAAACTATTTCTGATAGCTTCAGTCTTCTGCCTGCAGATGACATTCCAAAATTTACACCTCCATCCCCGACTCACTCCTCAACTCCAGACATCCACTTCTGCCTCTTCTCAGACAGTTCCACTTCGGTGACTCGCCCAGCCCCCAGTCAGCGTGCAACATGTCTAAAATCAAACACTGCAGCTTTCCCTTCCAAGCCGCCTATTCCTCCTCCTGATTTTCTGATTCCTGTCATCAGGTATGCATGTAGTCAGTAAACACTCACTGAGCCAGCCAAAGGCATGAGGCCAGACACTAGTAATTCAGGGATTTTTAAAAACAAGGTCCCCACCCCCAATAACTTTTAGATTGCAGGTAGAACTTGTAGATTGCAGCTCTGATCCCAGCACATGTGATCGGAGCTCTAGTGGAGGGCAACCAAAGGGGCAAGGTGTTTGCAGAAATGGCCTTGGTATCCCTGTAGATTCAAAGCATCTAAACCCAGCTCAGCTCCAAGCCATCCAGTTTCATTCGTCTTCTCCTTTGTTCACAGACCCCATCAGTGATTTGCTTCTGCAGATTCTTTCTTCAGTGTGCTCTCTGAAACCCCAGCGTGCCTATGACTCATTTGGGATCTGACTAAAATGAAGATTCCCTTTGAGCAGATTCCAGACATTCTGCATTTCTACAGGACCCCAGGGGGCGGCACTATGAGGCTCTTCCTGCCCTCCTTGCAGCCCTGTCACGCCAGGCTGGCACCAGTGCCTCGCCCACAGAGGCTCCCCCACGTCTGCTGTCTGCTCCTAGACTGTGTACTGTGGCCACCTGCCATACTGCCTAGTGCCAATTTACATGAAAATTGATTAACATTTAAAATTCCATTTTATTCATAGTAGCCACTACACGTTCAATAGCCACACGTGTCACATTATACAGGCAGATATAGAACGTTTCCTTCCCTGCAAAAGCTCTATTGAGTAGCACTGCTTGATAATCTCTGCCCCACCTTAACTGATCACTTTGTGTAACGTTATACACTGACAGCTGTCCTCACCAGACTGCAAGCTCCTTGAAGTCAAGCTCTGTTTGTCTTGTCATTTTTCCTATCCCCCAAACCTAGCCCACATTCTTTCTTTCATTTAACAAATACTTATTGATCATCTACCAAGTACCAGGTGCTCAGAGATGAGCAAAACAAACACGGTCCCTGCAAGCTCGGAGGTCACAAAATAGGTGCTCAGAAATTATTTGCTGAAATGAATAAATGAGTGAACAATACACAGAGCACCCCAAGGGAAATCTTTACAATGACGTTCATAATCTCCCCAACTCAGAAATCTTCAATAGTTACTTCCCATCTGCAGAACAAAGTCCGATTTCTGGGACGCAACAGAAATGCATCATGCTTGTGTGTAAGTTTGCAGGGACTGCTGTAAGCAGATACCACAGACTGCGGGGTTTAATAGCAGAAATTTATTTCTCACAGTTCCGGAGGCTGAAAGTTCATGATCAGCGTCGGCAGGTTGGTTTCTCCTTGGCCTGCAGACAACCGTCTTTTCCTTGCATCCTAACAGGGTCTCTCCTCTGTGCCCGAGCATCCCTGGTGTCTTTGTGCATCCAAATTTCCTCTTCTTACAAGGACACCAATCAAATTGGAATAGGACCCAGTCTAATGGCCTCATTTTAATGTAATTACCCCTTTAAAGGTCCTAACTCCAAATACGGTCACATTCTGAGGTACTGGGGGCTAGAGTGTCAACATACGAATTTGGGAGGGACACAATTCAGCGCATAACGATTGGAAACATGATTTTTGACTCTAACGAGGCTGGGTTCTGACACCAGCTCTGAAATTCACTATTGAAGCTGTGTCAACGAGAGGACGCCTTGCTTGTCTGTTTCCTCATCTGAGAAATCGTGGTACGCTGCCTCCATCGCAAGGCTCGGAAGAAAATCACAAGCCATTACCTACGTGAAGCACCCAGTGGAGCTGGGCACAGAGTAGGCATTCAATCAATCACAGCCACTGTCACAGTCACTTTACCTCCCCTAAGATCCCGGCAGCAATCCCTCCCTCACTCCGGTCCCCAAACACACTGAGCCTTGCCTCCCCGGCCTTGGTTCACAGCCCTGCTCCGCTCTTTCTAGTCAACCCTCCTCTTCCTCCCAGGCTCACTTCCCAAGGCCCTTTTCCCTGTAGCCTGGGGCAGAGGTCAGCCCGCAGCTCCTCCTCTCCATGCATTGTTAGAGTTCCTGCCAGTTCCACCCCACCATCCAATTAGCACCCACCAATTAAAATCCCACGTTGGTTAATTTGTCTGCTAACTTTTCCCAAACTGTGTGCTGACCTCCCCAATCAGATGTAAGGCATTTTAGATCAAAGCCCACACTATACTTCTTAGTTTCTCTCACAGTACCTATCCAAGTGTCTCAAACATAGTAGGCCTAACCGAAGGAGTCTGCAAATATAAAAATACTTACATATGGTCAATATGAGGGTACTTTAAAAAGTTTGTGGAAATGGAATTAAAAGATAATATGCATCCTTCCATGAACTTTTTTTTTTTTTTTTTGTCTTTTTTTTTTTCCGTGTCCGGCAATGGATTGCAACCCTCAGTGTTGCCCCCGTACAGGACCGGGACCAGCAACAGGTCCAGCAAGGGGATCACAACCCTCGGCGTTGCCCCCGCGCCTCGCTCAGCCAGTGAGTGGGAACCGGTCTGTATGTGGGATCCGAACCCTCGGCGGGAGCGCCTCCGCGCTTCCCAAGCGGCGCACTAGCGCAGTGCGCCACCGGGCCGGCCCCTTCCATGAACTTTTTGAAGTCCCCTTATATTCGCTGATTGAATAGACATGTATGTGTGTGTGTCTGTGTATGTGTGTGCAAAGTATGGTGTGTATGTGTGTTTGCACATGTGTGCGTGTGTGCGTGTGTGTGTGTGTGTGTGTGTGTGGTTTTAGCATAAAGAAACCATGGGAAAGAGAAACACCAAATTCATGCTGCTGATTCTCTCTGGAGGGAAGAAGAGGTATTCGAGGGCAGATTCAATGGCGTTGGCAATATTTTGTTTTGTTTTTTGCTTTTTAAAGTGGATGGCAATTACATGATTTTTTTGTTCAATATTAGGAAACAATATGTCATTAATTGATAGATATCTGCTGTTTACAGATGAGCTTATTAACACACACAAGTAATATATGAGGAATTCTCCTGACATGAGAAAATACTTAAATATTTGTCTTAGAAGAGATTTAGTTAGAATTTCAGAGTATAATTCAATAAACTCTTTTAATTAATATTTTATCTGGCAGGAAATATTTATGAGACATTTCCAGTCTCATAAATGCAAATGGAATTTCTATAAATAGGAGAAAAAATAATTTCCTGTGACATATTCTAAAGAGAAAACTTTAATTGTGAACTCATCTCCGGCTCAATGAAAGAAGGTACAAGAAGCAGATAAAGGGATGGGCAGAAGTGTGTGTGCTCTAATTAACAGTGATAATACATATGAATTCTCTGGTACTTTCCAGCAGTGCCTCATCAATTTTCAGACCATGAAAAATGCACTTAGTACCTTCCAAACTCCCTGAATAGTTCTTCAACTGTGTCTCCTGTCCTCAAATGTTGTCTATGCTTTTGGGGAGATTTGGGCATGGAAAAGTCACCTAAGTTTGCAACAGCCACTCAGGAATAGAATCCCTGTACTTCTCATTTTTCAGGTCTAGGCTGAGAACGGGACACAGATTTTGTTTCCTGGTTCAAGGTCCCATCACAGAGAGAATATTGCAAAACAATATTTTCCAGACTTCCCTATGTTTTGCTTTAAAGTCAGCCAGGCTGGCCCACCAGGGCAGAGGGAATACCATGGTCTCTATCCTTCAAATGCAATTGCTACCCTAGGACAGAGGCCTCATCAGGGCTCCACAGGGCTCAGTAAATGCTTATCGTTTGTGTTGTCTGGACCTCAGAGCTACATGGCTAAGTCCTCTCCCAAGAACTAGGAAATTAAGGAATTCAGAGCTCTCTTCTCCTAGTGTTAAACCATAAGATCAACCAACATAGAATGGAAGAACACCAAGACAGGCTGAGTCCCCCTAACGGGGAGAAGAGTGTCCAGGAGGCAAATCTGGCAGGACTGCACTAGGACACACGACCCGGCGAGGGCGCCTGGGCAATGGGTTCTGTGCTCGCTGGTCTCCGCAGCAAGAGGAACCCCAGGCCACCATTAATGAGACTAAGCTTCCATGTTGCTGTGCTTAAAGGAGAGGACAGACTCGGTGCGCTCCAGACCCGTGACGAGCATTTTTCTCACTGTAATTTAATGAACCGGTTTTCCTGTTGCAGACATCCTTATTTGATAAACATTCACTGAGCACCTGTGCTAGTGTGGCGCGCTGGGACCACCACACGCTGGGTCAAGCTGTGTCCGCCCCTGAGAAAGGAGACACACTCGGCCTGGCAGCCGCCGTGTGGAACCTAGAAGGCTGGGTCACCACCGGCTCAGAAGGGCCACCCTGAAGGAACCAGTCTTTAGAGACATCCGCTGGCCCTCTCCAGACGGCAGCCTTCCCTTTGCAGGGTGACGTCTGCAGCTACCTTGCCTACAACTCACAGGAATCAAAGCATAAATCCATGTCATCAGCTTTCCTCCAGGCAGGGAGGGATGCAAACGGGAGGCAGGAGCTGCCGGGGGGAGCCGGCTCTGCCCCGCCGAGGGGCGCACGGAGCTCCAGCTCTGCCTCGGGAGGGCGCGTGTCCCCGCCTCTCCCTCTCAGCCGCCCGCCACTTGTCCCCGGACAGAACGTCCCGGGGCTGAGCAGAGTCCGGGGACAACAGTCCTGTTTCCCATCCCTGGACCCTCCCCACCTCCAGCCAGCGGATCAGGCTCCCGGACCCTCCCCCCAGCCACAGGAGCTAGAGCCGTCGGGTGCGGCAGCAGCGCCGCACGGGGGCTCCCCCACTCCGGAAGGGCACGCTCCCACCTGCTCCGTTCCAACTCGGGCGCCTTCGCCCGTGGCCCTTTAAATCGCCTTGTTAGCCAGAGACTGGTTTGCACCGGGCGCAGAGGAAGGAGGGAGAGCGGGAGAGCGCGGGAGACGGAGCCTCCGCCAGTCGCTAGAAGGAGTGACTGAAGGGGCGGGATGGCGTAGACGCCTCTGCCCACAGGACTCCACGACACGGACAGGCGCCAGGCTGCAGCCACTCGGTCGGGTCATGGCTGGGGCGAGAGAGTCCCCTCGAAGGCCCTGAACCCCCCTGCACCGCCTCCAAGGGACATCCCAGAAGTTAGCATCAGTGGGACTTGGAAGCTCGATCTCAACGAGTAAGTTGCCTTCTTTTCCTCCTGCGTTTCTCCCCGGCTCACTGGTTCTGGAAGGCAGGACGGTCAGCCCCGGGGGGTCCATTCCCCCCGCCGCCCAGCCCTCCCAGGGGAGCCGCCAGACTGGGAGCCCGGAGCCCGGGGATAAGGGGAAGCTCCGGGCGGGTCCAAAGTCCAGCCGGGAAACCGGAGATCTCCGGAGCCGCAGCTGCCTGGGCGCTGGGAGCCGCCGTCAGACGGCTGTAAACATCTCCGCTTGTGGCGCTGAGACCCGGGAGACCCGGGGGTGCCCGAAACCTCCCGCCAGTGGTTTGGGAGCCGGGGCGGTGGCAGGGGATGGGGGTGCTCTGCTTTCAAACGCGGGCAGAGACGGCCAGAGGGGGGCTGCGACTCCCTCAGCCTCAGACCGGCGGCTTAATCCTCCTTCCCCTTTTAAGTCTGGCCAGACTGGAAACACAGCGTTGTCATGTGTGCCCTCCTCATGGCTCGGGTCACTTCCTGCAGGCCTCCCTACGTCTTTTGAACATCTTTCAAACTGTTCAGAAAGGCCAGGGATGGAGCCTCCAAGGGCAGGGAATGAGGAATAGGGCAGGGTGGCGTGGTCCTTATCCCCCCTCCTCAAACCGGCGCATGTCCCTGAAGAGCTGTCGGAGCCCAGACGCTGTCCCTGCCTTCCCTGAAACAGGGCTTTCCTGCCCCTAGGGCTGTGGAGCCACCTCAGGTCGGTGCTGGCTCCTGGACCAGGTCTGGTCCCTAAAGTTCCAGGGCCCACCCTAAACATGAGCATGGGGCGGGTGAGGCCAGCCCAGCACCTGTTCCCAGAGCCCTTTCAAACACCAGAGGATCATCAGTGGGAACGTGCGTGTTGCAAGTGCTTGACTCCCTGTTAGTCCTTTTCATGAAACAGAGATGCTCGTCCTCATCCTACAGGTGAGATTTGGCAGCCCAGAGAGGCTGTGTAATCTGCCTGAGGTGCACAGCTGAGAAAGTGAGATTCTCACCTGGGTCTGACTCCAAAACACACCTTGTTTTCGTCATTTGCTATAGGACTTTCTGGTTCACAAAGCACTTTTCCAGGTGAGGAAGAGGTAGTGAAAAGAAGCTAGTATTTATGGAAACAAGATGCCGAGCTAGCACCTTGGTTTTAGTAAAAAACCACATTGACATGGCTTAGATGAGCTAATCCTGACACCAGTCCTGTGAGGCACGGCTTGTCCCTCCTGTTTTATAGATGAGATGAAAGCTAACAGAATCTGAGCACCGTGGCAGTGCTGTTATCTCCTAGACCTTTGTCCTCAGGCTTCAAATCCAGGTTTTTTTCCACTGTCAAACTCTAACCCTGAAAGGTGTTCCCAAATCCAGGCCTTTTATTCAAATCCAGGTGTAAATCCCATCAGCTGGCTGGCTGAGGCTTCCTAGAATCTGACAGATGAACGGAGCAGAGTGAATGATGTGGGAGTCAGAGAGGGAAGAGGCCTTTGGTTGGGCTCTGGCATGAGAAGCTTGGCCAGCTTGGCTGGGGATTTAAACTATCAAGCAGACCTGAGATGGCATCATTCTGCTCAGAGGCAGAAGGTCCGGCCTTCAGTGGGAGTCCTGGAGTGCAGGGTGTGCTCTTCTGGGAAGAACAGCAGCAGGGCCACCATTGAAAGAGAGGAAACATCCCATAGAGAACTGGCCTGTGCGTCCCACAAAGCACAATGATCTTCACCGGAACAATGTCCTAGACTTCCTGCCTAACTCTCCAACAGAAAGGGGACCACCACTCAGGTACAGACGTTTTCTGGCCTCTCCAGAAGCTGCTGTAAACTGCTGGTGCTACTCACAGGCAGTGTTTCTTATTTAAGGAGCATGCCTGCATTAAACAAAGCGTGAATGCACACCACCCAGCCAGCAGTTCAGCTGCAAGATGAGACAGGACGAAGGGTGGGTTAAGAGGAAATGACACATGCCAATCTCTCTGCCCAGGCTGTCCCAAAAGCTTAGCTACCTTCTCTGGAATGAACGCAGATCTCAGTGGGATTCCCCAGTGTGGGTTTCCCTGAATCTGCACGCATGGCCTGAGTGGTGCATCCAGCAGAGACACCAGTGCGACTGTCACAGCATTCTCTTGGCCTCACTGCCCCTGCTGCAGGCTGTGTAGCAAGATCCCTTTGGGGCTTTCTGCAAGTGCCCAACTGGGTATCTTGTCCAGGACTTTGGGAGCCTCTGAAGGCTGCTCTAGTCATCTGTGCTGAAGTTAACCCCATAACTAGAGTGCCCATTCCCCAGTTCCCATTTGCTCTTAAAAGACCTGATTCTCTGTGCTTTCTATGGGCAAAGCCACAAATGTACGCTGTGCATCCACACACTTGAAAACTGCTTCTACTTTGGTTTTTTTGTTTTGAATCCATTTAACAACCATTTATCACCTAGCATATACCAGGAATAATTAAGTTTTGAAAATCCTGGAATGGGATCATTGGGCAGGGTTATGCTTTCCATTTAAAAGAATGTTAGCAAAATCTTGCGTTTTCTGAGCCAGCATGGATTGAATGTTCAGGCCAGGGTGAGGGGAGGGCCCTGGAAAGAAAGCAGGGACCCAGAAACCCACCAGGTAGTTCAAGGAAGCCACTGTTAGCCTACAATGTTCACTGTGTATGAGCTACAAACAGGTCGTCAAAAGCTGGCAGTGTTTCTAAGAGAGATTCCGTCATCAGATGACTATTATTAAGACACTTGTCAGCCATGGAGGATTTTTTTTTTTTTTTTTTTTTTGCCTAAAGACAAGACAAGAAAAATGGGAGTTCAAACACAAAGGAATGTAGTAAGGTATCTGAGTAAAAATACCTGAATGTATTTCTTGAAAAGACTTTTGGAGTGGCTTTCTCTGAAATGATTTTAGAATTGAGTGGACAGCTTCCCCTTCCTGAAACCCTGCCAGCCGAGGGCTGGATGGCCGGGTGGCTGGCCTCCAAGGCCCTGCCAGTGTCGCAGCAGCAGCTTATCTAGTTCCTCCTACCTTGACATTCTGATAAGGGAGCTATTCTAGTCAACAGAGCCCAGGATGGCAGTAACCCTTGCCAAGAACTGTGTTAAGTTAAATGTCAGAGCCAAACCTTTAACACATGACCCTGGGGATCCTGGCTGCTGCTTAAATGTTAAGTTCCATTATCATCCCAGACCAGGAGCAGGCTGGGGAGAAAAGGTCAGGGATGATATGACCAGTTGTCAGGTAGCCACAGCACTTCCTGGTCACCTCCATATGGTGGCCAGAGAGTCTGGGGGATGGGGGAGGCAGGGAAATAGAGGGTAAGGGGAGGAGGAAGATCAAGCTTGCAATGTCATATTCAGCCCCAGTGACTTGGCAGTCACACCTTCTCTCATATTTCAGGCCCCTAGCCTTACAATTGTGGAGTGCTAATGCCACCATCCTACACTATTTCTTGCTGCTCAGAAAGGAAAGGGGAGCAGGGGCAAGAGCTGAGAGGACCTCAGATGCTGCCTGGGGCCCAACCTCTGTCTCAACCACCCTCCAAGTCTGCCCCCTCCACTCCACCCTACCCCGGGCAAGATTGTGCTACTGGGCACTGGGTGCCTAGAACCTGGCGGGGAGGAAGGGCTGCCTCTGGCCTGGGAAGGTGACTGTCCAGCAGGGCCAATAGAAGCCACAGGTGCCCCGGCTGCCATGACAGCCAGATATCCTGGGCTGCAGCACAGCAACGCCACTGGACACCAGGGTAGGAAGGTGTCCCCAGCCCGAGGCAGATGGGCTCAGTTGCTTTGTAAAGTGCCCTTTACCAGGTGAACTCAAAAGTCACTCGTATATTCCTTCAACAGTGGGTATGGAGCTCCTTCCACAGGCCAGGCCTTGTGTAGACACCTGAGATAGAAGACCGGATCACACCATGCCTGCCCTGTCCTTGGAGAACTCTCAGACCAGACGATTGATCTGTGGGGAGAGTAGACCTGCCCATGACTAAGTGCAGCACTGGTGGCAAGCGCCACTGGAGAGTGCACAGAGGGCTGCAGGGCAGCCAGGGCGATGGGGGAGGCTCTCTAAGGGGCTGGATGAACAGATTCATGGGGGACATGGAAGAGGTGGGAGGAGAGGCTTGGAGGGAGGGAGCGCAAGGTAGACACAGGGCCATAGGGAGGGAGGACGGAAGGCCGAGGAGCGGAGCCTGGGCCCCATTGACGGGCTGGGGGAGGCCGCCCCTTGCCCGGCCCTTCATCTCTGCGGATGGCCCTGACTCCTTCTCTTAAGCTCTTGGTCACATTCTGTTTCCTTCTCTCTCTCTCTTGCTCTGGTTCTTTTCTACTTCAGTCATTCTCGTATTTTTTTAAACTAAACTTTTTAATTTTGAGGTCGTTGTAGATTCCCACGCAGTTTAAGAAATAATGCAGGGAGATCTGCCACACCTTTTACTCGGTGTCTCTCAGTGGTAATATCTTGCAAAACTACAGCACAATATCAAAACGAGTAAGCAATTGGCAGTAACACGTGTCCACCAGCACAGGGCCTCTTAGGTCGCCTTTTAGGCCACTGCTGCTTCCCTCCCTCCCCCCTGCAACCACTAATCTGTTTCCCATTTCTGTAATTTTGGCCATCCCAAGAATGTCGTATAAATAGAATCATACAGTATGTAACCTTTTGGGATTGGCTTTTTTCACTCAACATAATCCTCTGGAGATTCATCACATGTGTGTGTGTAGTTTATTTCTTTTTGCTGAGTGGTGTTCCATAGTGTGAAAATATCACAGTCTGTTGACCCAGTTACCCACTGAAAGAGATCTGGGTCATTTCCAGTTTGGGGCTATAATGAATAAAGAAGCTATAAATATTTGTGCACTGGTTTCCGTGTGAACATAAGTTTTCATTTCTCTGGATAAATGGAGTACAATTGCTGGGTCATATGCAGTTGGAAAAACAACCGTCGAACTGTTTTCCATACTGACTGTACCATTTTACATGCCCACCCACAGTGATGCAGTTTCTCCGCATCCTTGTCAACATTTGGTGGTGTCACTATTTTTTATTTTAGCCGTTCTGACAGGTGGGTAGTGGTATCTCATTGTGGTTTAAGTTTGCATTTCCCTACTGGCTAATGATGTTGGCCATCTTTTCATGGGCTTATTTGCCCTCCACACATTCTCTTCAGCAAAATATCTCTTCATGTCTTTTGTCCATTTCTAATTGGATTGGTTTTTGTGGTTGTCGTTGTTTCTGTTGAGTTTTGAGAGATCTTTATATATCTTGGAATTTAGTCCTTTGTCTGATACGTAGTTTGCAAATATTTTCTCCTACTCTATAATTTGTCTTTTCATCTTCTTTTTTTTTTTCCTTTTTTGTCTTTTTTCGTGACCGGCAACGGGATCGCAACCCTCGGTGTTGCTCCCGCACCTTGCTCAGCCAGTGAGCGGGAACCGGTCTGTACGTGGGATCCGAACCCTCGGTGGGAGCGCCGCCGCGCTTCCCAAGCGGCACACTGTAGCAGTGCGCCACCGGGCCGGCCCTGTCTTTTCATCATCTTAACAGGGTCTTTTTCAGAGCAAATGTTTTTAGTTTTGATGAAAGTTAATTTATCAGCTTTTCCTTTTATGGACTGTGCTTTTGGCGTCAAGTCTAAAGTCTTTTTGCCTAGCCCTAGATCTTGAAGAGCTTCTCCCATGTTTTTTTCCCTAAATGCTTTATAGTTGTATCTTTCACATTTAAGTCCATGATTCTCTTTGAGTTAATTTTTGCATAAGGTCTGAGACTTAGGGCAAGGTTCACTTTTTTGCCTATGAATGTCCAGTTGCTCCAACACCATTTGTTGAATAGGCTGTCTTTCCTCTGTTGAATTTCTTTTGCACCTTTGTCAAAAGTAAGTTGGGCATACTGGTGAAGGTGTATTTTTGGGTTCTGTGTTCCATCCAATTGATGTATGTGTCTTTAGTTCCACCAATACCACATGGTCTTGATCACTGCAGCCATGTAATAAGTCTTGAAACTGGGCAGACTGATTCCTTCCACTTCATTCCTTTCAAAATTGCTTATTCTAGTTCCTTTGCCTTTTCATATAAATTTCAGAATAATCTTATCTATATTTATTTACAAAAAAAAATCTTGTGGGATTTTGATAGAAATTGCATTGAACCTGTATATCAATTTGGGCAGAATCGACATCTTTGCTATACTGACTCTTCCAATCCATGAACATGGTATGTTTCTCCATTTGTTTAGATGTTCTTCAATTTCTTTCTTTGGCATCACATGGTTGTCTGCAGTTCTCTCTGCTCTGTTTAGAACTACCATGTGGCTCTGGGCATATTACTTAATCCTCAGACCTTCAGTTCGATTTCTGTAAAATGGGTCTAATAATGCCTACCTTGAGAGGGCATGGAAAAGGTTAAATACATCAGCAGATGAGAAGTGCCCAGTGGCAGGTGTCCCTCCTGTGTCTTCCTTCCACTGATTGTCTCTCCTGTCCTTTCCCTCCTTCTTCCCAGCTCTCGTTGTGATTCCCACGTTCACTTTCCCTTTGCTTCATTTTGCCTTTCATTTTTATCCTTTGCTTTTATTTTCTTCATTGTCAAGCCCTTACTCTAAGGAACTTACCCCTTCACTTCATTTTTCTCTTATCCTCACTGGCTCCCACCATACTTGTCTCGCTCCTCTTCCTTGGGTCCTGCAGGCACTTCCTTGCCCTTGGTTTCCTTATACATCAAGAGTGACTCCAGGGCAGTCAGCCCGGGCTCAAATCCAGATGAGCAACTTACTAGCTGCGGCACTGTTTGCTCACCCTCCCATGCCTCAGTTTTCTCATTTGTAAAATGAGGAAGATAGTACCTACCTCATATCTTTTTGAAATGATTAAGTGATTGTAAAGCATTTTGAATAAACTCTAGTATAGAGTCCACACCCAATAGACTCCAGCTACAGTTATTGGGATTTTACCTATCATGCCCTGTGTGCCTGCGTCTTTCACTGATTCATTTACCTTCTCTCACCATCCCAGCTTTTTTCCTTGTGTATAAGTATATTCATATTCACATTATCTTGCTTTTGTCTTCTCTGCACTTCTCCTATCTCATATTCTCTAATCATCACTGATAAATTGGCACCAGCACAGGAAATCTGTCCCTTGGGCTGTAGAGAGGAAACAAGTGGTTTTTCATTTTGATTTAATTATTAATTCCCTTTATTATTTAATGCAGAATACATACACTGTGGGGTTACAATGAAGAAAATGAATTATAACTATGCTTCTTGCTTTCAAAGAGACAGCAGGCTTAAAAAGGAAAAGTACTAGGCAGACAAATACAAATGTGGGGAAAATCGAAAATGAATTAATAAGATTTTCATGCCCTTTTATTCATGATTTTTCATATGTCTTCTTCAAAGGGCTGGGAAGCTGTGTGTGGATTGTGTAAGAAAGCCACAGTGAAGTATTAAAGTGAAAAGGTGTCAGGAGCTGTGAGTGGCCCACAGCAGCTCATCAGGGAGGGCAAGAAACATTCCATCTTAAGCAAATGGGAGCCAGACAGATTGGGAGCCTCAGGGGCAAGCTTACAGATGTGCTGCTCAATATTCCGGTGCCTGTGGAATGTTAAATTGATTGAAAGGTGCTCACGTGTAATAAGCCTTTCAAATCTGTATTCCACACCTCAAATTAGGCCTAATAACTGCCCTTTTAAAAATTGCTGAATATATTCAAAACCCCTTAGATATAGTCAAAAGGGTCTTTTTTTTTTTTTTTTTTTTGTCT
>NW_007726358.1:565887-576200 GCF_000696425.1 Galeopterus variegatus
CAAAGGTTTTTTTTTTTTTTTTTTTTTTTTTGTCTTTTTGTCTTTTTCCGTGTCCGGCAACGGATCGCAACCCTCGGTGTTGCTCCCGCGCCTCGCTCAGCCAGTGAGCGGGCACCGGTCCACATGTGGGATCCGAACCCTGGGGCGGGAGCGCCGCCGCGCTTCCCAAGCGGCGCACCATCCAGTGCTCCACCAGGCCGGCCCCAAATGGATCTTTTAAATACCGTCAAAATGGTCTCTTTGTCTCTGTACTTGCTCCAAAGAATTGAACTCCCCAAACAAAATGCCAGATCTGTCTGCTTCATTTCAGACAAGAACTGTCTTCCTTTAAAAACCCTTAAGTGAAATACCATTTAATCCTCTCTCTTTGCCTTTTTATCTTTATTGTGGACTCTCAGTATTTCTGCTCCACTGATAAGGTAACCACAGGACAGTCCACAGTGCTTCTAATAGGGTGCATGTTTCTCTCCAAATACCAGAAAAGAATGCACAAGGTTTTATTATTTCCTTAGATTCGTGGTGGGGAATCCGCAAGGATGCACTCTGAATGAGCAGCCAATTATCTCCCCTTGTCGGGGCTGCCCAAGGCTCTGAGGGCCCCAGCTCACCTCTGGGGCCCCTTTGGCACCCACCAGCCCCCTTCACTGTATAGCCAGAAGTCAAGGCCACTTGGTTGGCCTATCATTAAATCTTTCGGTGTTTGTATTACACAAAATTTCACCATCAGTGTTTCTGTGTCTATGATGCCAGCATCTGGGAATGAGTTAACCAACATGTGTGTGCCCTCGAACTGTCCAGCTGTAAAACGGATGACTACTGTACAACTCTCCTGAGCCAGTCCTAGAGCTCTGAAGAGCCCCACAGAGATGCAAATTACCGTTATTATTCCATCATAACAATTCCATATAAGAGCAATACAGGTATTATTTCATACCTTATACCTGCTCTTAATCTATACCAATTCAGGTTGGGGGTTAAGGACGTTACACTAGTATTTGGTAGGATAAAATCTTCCTGATAAAATGGCAGATAATTTCATTACCGTATGATTCCCGTGAATATTTCCATTTCTTGTATAGAAAAGAGACCCAGGGTGGGCACCTATGGAGTAATGTGTAATTCAGAGCATAGAATGTGGTTGGGAGAGTTGGGATTATAATTCAGAAGCAAGATGGCTGGGCTCTGAAGGACGTGACATAGGCGAGTGCGGGAGAGTGGGCGGGTCAGTGTCCCTTCAAAGCCGAGTTCTGTGGCTTATGAGCCATGTGGCCTTGGGCAACCTCCCTTCTTATCTGCGTAATGGACCCATCATACATGCTGCACAGTGTTGTTGAGATGATTGAATGAGTTAACGTGTATAAGGCATCTACTTTGGAGTAGCGTGTGCACGCACATGCACGTGCACACACACACCTCACTTCCAGAGCTATTCTGCAAAGAAAATCAAGAAATCAGTACAACCTGCTGCAGGAGATAAATTGAGCACATGTTTAAAACAAAAGCAAAAAGAGTGAAGGGCGTGATGAGCGCAGAACAGACGGGAGAGATGCTCCCTAAAGAGCTTGCTCGGGTCAGGGTGTCGCCAAGTCAAAACGAAGAACAGCTGAGTGATTCTGGGAACAACCTCAGTCCTGCATCCTCACCTCCACCTGACTTTATTTTCAACAACAATCCCACCTGTGCTGAGGGACCAGATTCAAAGACTCCCCTGAGGGACAGAGGCAGCCCAGGATGGAGACCTGGGATACCCTGAGCAGGGGACACCTGTGAGTCTGTGACAGCTCCCTAGGGATGGGTTGGTCTGAACAAGGTCGATGCAGCAGGGCCCCTCAGCCGCCTGAGGATCCCTTGCCCACCTTATCAGCAGCTCCCTTTTGCAGAGCCCTTAACAGCTCAGCAATCAGAGAACACCATTTGCAGGGACAGCTCCACAGTGATGAAGTGTCCCGTCTGACACAGCCTGTTCCTAGATCCACCTTGTCTCTGGCTCCGTGTTCCAGTGAAAGCCCCTCAACCTGCTCCTGGCACCGGGTCCCCCTCATACAGATACAGCAGAACTTATCCACTCTGGCTATGGCAGAATTGAGGAGAACCCCTTTCTTGGGCATTGCTCTTGGAGGAGAGCTAAAAGGATTATGCATCCCCAGAGCCCTTGTGAGCGCACGACAGCTACGAGCATCCCCAGCGTAAAACTCAGTACCTGTGGTCTGACTCCGCTCATATTGCAGAGCTCTGCAATCCTGTTATTCCATGGTTCCCTAATGGCTGGTAATCAGCATCCATTACATCTGAGCCAGAAACCAGCCTGGGAGGTCACCTGACTCACCCTCCTGTCCTTACAGCCCTCCTCTGGAAGGACTGATAGCATTTATAGTAAGAAACGTCTTCCCAATGAGAACCCTTTCTACTGTTAGCGAAATGGAGGACTACAGAGGACTATCATGATTCCCCAGGTGCTGCTCTCTGCAGCACATTTGCAAGGGGTACCTGTTAGGGAGGAGGGGACAGGCAGAAGACACACTTAAGGAGCAGAGGGTGTCACAGCAGCCATCTACATAGTGACGGGGCCTGGGGAAGGCCAGCTGTGGGCAAGGAGACAGAGCTACTGAGGAGTACGGGAACTGGCTGGTGGGAACTGAGGGAGCAATCCATTCACCCCTTTCTTTACCAAGGCACGGGCCCATATTAAGCCTCATCTTCACCTGGGGCTCCTGCCTGCCTGCCTTTGTCCTGAGGATTTTTATAGGCTGTGTTCAGGGCAGACCTGTCCATGCAAACAGGAGAACTTTGAGGAGAATTTATTGGCACTACAACAACTCTGAACATCACATTCAGCATAACTCAAAGTACAATCCAACATATTCATGGGAGGAAAAAGCCTCTCTCCAACTCAGTAGCTCAGAAATATAAATTGGCAGCTGACAGACTGAATCTGACTCATAGATATATTGTCTTTGGCTAGCTCTATGTTTCGAAAATCGTTGAATTAGTTGTCAACATGAAAAAAAATACGTTCAAAAGTTTTCAATTTCTAGCTTTTCTGGAAAAAGAAAGTGGAGCATCTTGCAGTAGCAGCTTCACATTCTGGCAGGGCAATAATTAGCTAGAGCCGAGTAGTGGATGTTCCCTGCAGATCTGCGTATGCTCCACTCACTGCAGTCCCCACCATGTCCTACTGTCTCCCCAAAACCCAGAGCAAGTTGTGGTTGCATTTACCATGTTTTTGTATAATTGCTTTTCTTAGAATAAAGAGCATTAAATAGTTTAAATCTTTTTCTTTATCAGAAATGTGAAAATGAAGGTCTGAGGAGACGTTACATTTTAATAAAAACAGGAGAAAGCGTTACCATCTGTATATGGCCAGTAAGCATATGCAGCATGTCTGTATTTTAAGCACCCAGTCCTGCAGCTGAACTCACAGGCTTTGTGCAGCTTTCTTTGTAGGCAGCAGAGTTGGGCACCAATGCATGGCATGTGTTCTGGTTACTAAGGCATGCACACCCCACCCAGCTGAGAAATGCAGGAGTAACAAGGTATTTACCCTCACTCCTGGCAAAGGCAGCCCCACCTTAGATGCAGGAAGTCCAGTTCTGAGATGTTAAAAGTGAAACCAGTGACTGTTAGTGGTTTCTTCCTTCTTGGGGGCAGGGTAGGGGGTGGGGGGAACATTGTCCAAACGGAGACACTGGTAAGAGTGAAAGGGGCACTCATAGTGATTATGCCAGAGCAACACATGTTACCAGGGACATGTGGACACTCTGTCTCCTTGGAGCAATTAGGGACCTTTGGGGGCAAGTATTGTAGTTAGAAAAAGTCAAGGAGCAGCTATAAGACAAACAAGTGGCACTCTGGAGGAAAGTGGGAAGGTGGAAGGAGAATTCAGCCCCAGCGGGTGGAAAGAGGGGACAGCCCCCTCTTCTGGGTAGCCTGGGCACAATGGGCAGCCCAGCAGTAGATCATCAATGGGTTTCCTGCCACAGATCAGGCATGTCCACCTGGCTGCATCCTGGGCCAGGTTTCTCAGAGCCTGACTCCCACTGACACTCAACAGACACCGTTGTCAAACCCCGAGGGCTGAGGAGGAGAAACCTCAGAGGCAGCAGCGACTCAGACTGAACCTGGTCCTACCACTTAGTAACTGTGTTGCCTTAAGCAAGTCACTAAACCACTCTGCTTTCCTGATCTATAAGACAGACTTAATAGATCTGTTCATTAAATGATACAATGCATAAAAGTCACCCTGCACCAAGATGACACATAATGGGGTGTTCCATACCTGAGCTGCTGTTCTCACCCCACTAGCAAGGCACCTCCTGCCCCAAGGCTTTCCTGACCCTCTCATCCACCCCCACACGAGTCAAGTGCTACGCTTGGTCTTTCTGTCACTCTCTCTTGCATTGATTGGTTTGCCCGTGTGCTCCCCACCACACCACAAGCTGCTTGAGGGCAGGGAATGTACCTGTCTGTGGACCTCAATCCTGTTGCCTATTAGAGTCACTTGGCACCAAGTTCTCTGCGGTGGGACCTGGTCTCAGCATACTGCCCAGCTCCCAGCCTTGCTACTCAAGTGTGGACCGAGGACCAGCAGCATGAACATCACTGGGAGCTCCTTAGAAAAAATGCAGACTCTGGGAACCCCAGACCTAGGGATCAGACCCTGCCCTTTTACAAGATCCCTGTGAATGGAAAGCACAGGAAAGCCCACAAAGTGTGGTTCTACCCCCTTCTGCCCCCCGGGCCCAGTATGATGCGAACACCTGGTGGGCATTCACTGGGGGTTCACTGATTGAATAACTGACTGACTGACTGAGTCCTCGTGTTCGCTTCCAATGGGCTTCCACATCTACTGCCTCAGGTGCTATGACCCAGACTAACTCGGGTTCAAAACGTAAAACTCTAAAACATTCAGGAATTCAAGAATAGACCCCCACCTGACTTGATAGAACAAATAGCTGCAAAATGATGAGGTTTTAAAATGAAATACCTGATGGGTTTTTAAAGATATATGACGGCTGGGCTCTGTGCCATTAAACCTCAGATTGCACTAAGAGTTTTGCTTTGTTTTAAGGTTGGTAATTTTGAAAGGCTGGGAAACTAGGACCCACCCCCCACCCCGCCCCGCCCCGCCCCGTGGGAGGAGCCAGCCCTGGGGCGCGGTTTGGCCGGGGCTCTGGTTGGTTGCCCCTCTCGCCTCTCCCTCCTCTAGGAAGAGACCCTGCCCGGCTGCTGGCCCGACCCTGCTCGGTGGGACGAGGCCCTCCCCTCCCCTCCCCACAGGCCCCTCCTGGCCTCTGGGCAGCCGTCTCTGCATCCCGCCTGCTCAGTGAGGCGCCGCGCCTGTGCCTTTGCCCCCTGGCCGCCTCCGCGCGGGTGGCTGCCAGGGGACTAGAGACAGAAGGGAGACAAGCAGACAAGAACTGCCCTTTCCAGCCCCAGCGGGGGCACTGCCCCGGCACAGCTTGCTGGGGGGAGGGGAAAGGAGCTGCCTGTCACAGTAACGCCCCCGTGTTACATTCCATTCCGCAAGGCCAGGCTCGAGGCCGCTGCACTCAGGGCTCCCTGGTCCCTTCTTGCTCAAGGTGATCGGGCGCCCCAGTGAGTCCCGGCCTCAGCCGCCCCTCCCCCTCTCCCCCACGCCCCTGCAGCAGGTGGTCACGGGGTTGGGGGGGCTTCACTGGGGACCCGGGAAGGGAGAAGCCGGGCTCTGCAGGGCGAGGGACAGAGGTGGCAGGCCACCTTGCAGTTGAACCGCCCGGGCCTGAGCACCAGGACAGCCTCTGCCTAGGCGTGAAGGGCTGAGGGGACGTTTCTAGAAAGTCCGGGAGCCACGCAAGACCCCTCCAAGCAGCATTTACTCAGCAAGGGCAGCCACCGTGGAATCCGGAGCCCGCGTTTGGATCTTAGCTGGATCATGGCAGCTGGGTGCCTCTGGGCAAGTATTTTAAGCTTCTAGTTGCCTCTCTTGTAAAATGAACAGAACACCTCCCTCGTCAGGAGTAAAGGGAAGGAAGCCATAGGAGTGCAGTGCTAGTGACACAGAGCAGGCGCCAGGACCCGCTGTGTCTCCTCCCTTACGCTGCCAGGTAGAAAATAACAAGCCAGGCCCTGCGCATGCGCCCCCCCTTCAATCTCCCAGCAACCCTCTTTGATCAGTACCATTATCGCCCCCATTTTGCAGATAAAGTAACTGAGGCCTAGAGAAGTAACTTTCCCCAAAGTCTCTCAGCTCAAGGCAGAATAGGAATCTAGTTAATCTGAGGCTAGAGTCAGTTTTCCTAACTATTCATCATCTGGCTTTTCTTTCTTACTTACCAGATTTTCTGTTTCTGCCCTAACAGATGACCACAGATTGAATGGCTTAAAACAGCACCCGTCTGTTAGCTCACAGTTCTGTAGGTCAGAGTCCAGACGTTTTGTGACTGTGTTCTCGGTTCTGTTCTCACAAGGCTGAAATCAAGGGGTCAGTGGATGTCAACATTCTCATCTGGAACTCAGGGTCCTCTGCCAACCTCCTGTGGCTGTAGTGGAATTCAGTTTCTGCTGGCTCTCAGCTGGGGGCTACTCTCACCTCTGAGAGGTGACCCACATTCCTTGCCAGGTGCCCCTCCATCTTTAAAGCCAGCAAAGAGAATCCTCTTCTCATCTCATCCTTCTGATTGCATCTCCTGCTTCAGGAAAAGCCCAGTCCTTTCTAAGGGCTTATATGATCACATCAGGCTCACCCCAGATGACCTTCCTGTCTTAAAGTCAATGTGCCATGTGACATAATGTAGTGATGGGTGTGACGATCCTGTCCCCAAGTCCCCAGGATTATACAAGAAGTGTATAGTAGGGGGCAGGAATTGTGAGGGCATCTTACGATTCCTCCTACTTACATGTGCCTTCTTTTTACCCACTACATACTCTATTTATAACACTTTTAATACTCCCTGCCAACCTTGATGGTCCTTATGGGGATTGGGGCAGCCTATTCACCAACAAGTTTGGAGCATTTCCATATTTTAACAAGTACAGTCATATAGATTCCTATAGAACAGTATACAAGTATCTTAGTATGAGACACGAGTATCTCCTCCTCCATTTCTCTTCCTCCAACCTCATCCCATTCCCAAATCTCAGGAAATGCAGATTTTTGACTCAGTATATATAAGAGAGAGGAGAAAACCTATAAAGATGTTTGCTATTCTCATTTTCACAGGTAGGGAGACTGAGTCTAAGACAGGACTCCCTGTCCAGTGCTCTCTCCAGGAAGCCCCAAGTGCAGCTCCTCTCAAGCTGCTGGGCCGTGACTCCTGCCGTTCTAAGACCATCCCATGATAGAGTTTTCCTCACTGTGTGTGGATGTTTTCGGAATTCTTAACACAGAGGTCCACTTAAATGGATGTCAGATTCACTAATGTGTCATCTAAAATACAACTTCCTTTGATTTTGCATCTTTTGATTCTCTCTCCAGTTGTGTTTTCATATCAAAGGGATTAAACCACTTTGCTGGACTTGAAGCTCTGTCTTTCCTGAAAGCTTTCATCATGTCTCAGCACAGCTTCCGATTCATGGTCACAGAAGAGGATTGAAGATGAAGGGCAGTAACAGGCTTGATGAGGTTTAATAGGATTTGCTCAAGTCAGTGCTTTTCCCTGCATCCTGCAGAGAGTAGCTAGGATACTTGGCTCACCTCAGCCAGCACAAAGCCTTTCTCCCTGCCTCTCTCCCTGCAGACAGTTCTGCACAAGCCCTAGGTTCAAACAGGCAATGCTAGAATATAATACAGAAGGGCTGGGTCTGCTATTATCTTCTTCACTGCTTTATGTGCAACTCCTAGCACAGGGCCGGACTATAGTAGTTCCTCAATTAATGCTTGCTGAATGGATGCATAAATAATAGAACAGATCTTGAAAAGCTGATTTTGTGTGTGTGTGTGTGTGTGTGACCGGTAAGGGGATTGGAACCCTTGGCTAGGTGTCGCCCACACCACGCTCAGCCAGTGAGCGCACCAGCCATCCCTATATAGGATCCGAACCTGCGGCTTCGGCGCTCCAGCGCCATTGTGCCCCCAGCGCTGCACTCTCCCGAGTGAGCCACGGGGCCGGCCCTTGAAAAGCTGATTAAAGAATCTCATCTCCACTGTCCCTTAAAATCCTTTTAATTTGATGGGCATACAGCACTGGAGGCCAGGGTTTCCAGGATGGGCATTTTGCTTACCCTTAGAAGAAATCTGGATAGTAGAGGCTCCACACCCATCAGTTCAGTGCCTGCCCTACAAATTGCCCACCAGGGCTTTATGTATTTGACTCAGATGCTCTGTGCCTCTCCTTCATCACCTTTAAAATGGGGCTAATTTTAAATATAAATATAAATGTTCGTGTATTCATAAACTCTCCTTGAATTGTGTTACATTTCAATTCAAGGAGAGTTTACGAATGCACGTACATTTATACTTACATTTATGTTGGTATGATATATTCTTTTCACGGATCCCTATTATGGTTCCCAGGGCTGGGTAGGCAGAGAATACTATTTGAGATTTACAGCAGAGTAAACTGAGGCAAATAAAGCTAAGACTGTTCTTCTTCAGACTGCAGAGTAGGTTTGTTGGACACTGAGCTAGAGTCCAGAACTCACCCTGGGTTGGACGAGGAGTAACTTCTGCAGATGATTCCAGCACACCTAGAGAATGAATCCCAGTGTCAAAGCAGAAGTAAACCACCTTTTCCTGTCTGCCAGACACAAAAAATGTTCAGATCTGGGCTGAGGTGTCCTAGAAAACATGTTTCTGTTTCTAGCACAGCACAAGACCTTCGCCTACAAGAACGTATGAGAGTATGTTTAAAAATAAAGAAGGAAACAGTGCAGAAAATCAGCAAAAAGCTGTTTTCCCCAAAGAGCTGAGGGCATTACAATGTGCTTTCCCAGGTGCTCCGACCAATGGCTCATTCTCGTTGGTGCTGTGCCTGTCCTGCCCAAAGTCAGTGGCTGGGGAGTCCTCAGCAGCACTCCTATCGGGACCCTGTCTGGGTTCCAACAGTTGGGGTCCCCAGGAACACACAGGGCATTGGGATCCACAGTATTTCTCGCCATCTGGGGTCTTCTCTGGGTTTTCTGTACAGTATCCTAACTAGGGGCAGAGCAGAATCCTGCTTGGGATTCTACAAAGTAGCCCCAAGCACTTCCCTCCTGGTTTCATTTATCTTCGTAACTGCCATGCGAGACAACAGGGAGCAGGTGGCTCTGTGCAGAATGGGAAATGGCCAATGGATGTCTGAGACAAATAGGCCTTCAAATGACCCTTCAATATGATATTTTAAGGGTTACCTGGACATTGCCGCAACCAACCAGGCAGCAAAGGAGAAGGTCTGCAGGATCGCCTGACCCTCCAGGGTGGGTGAAAACTTCCTTGGTTCACCAATAAGACAGTTGGCTCAATGGTTTATAGAATATTCACCAGGTCATTCTATCAGAGACACAGTTTCCTGTGCTCTGTCTGGCCAAACCTACAGCCAGAGTCATCCCAAAAGGGGCATCAGGGGAATTCCTGTAAGGGACTGCCCCAAACCATCCTGAGATGGGGCAGGTTGCAATTCCAAAGAAGGAATTATTCAACACCAAGATGATCAGTCCAAAGCACTTATTAGGGGAACTTATGTACAGAGGGATACAGCAGTCCTCATGAGGCACAGCGAGGAAAAAGAGACGTTCTGCCCAGGTGTGTCGGCAACGAGGGTGGTGGGGTATGGAGTTCATATGGGGATTAACGGAATTTGGCTTAAAGCTGGGGCTGGTTTCTACGTGTTGAGCAACATGTTTGATCTTTCAGTGTTTGGGGCAATAACCTAAACACATTTATCAGTGTCTGGGAATGTTCAAAGCCCGGCTTGTGTTCAAGGCTGCAGGGGAATACAAGCAGCTGGCTAGGTCCAGGCACTCTGTTTCTCAGGACAGAGAAGGCAAGCAGGAGGAACTGGGGACCCTGCAGCCAAGGAGAAGAGCGAACTGGGGACCCTGCAGCCGAGGAGAAGAGCACCTGTGACATCAAGGAAAGCTTGCTTATAAAGATGAAGAAGGGCTGGACGATAGTACCCCTCAGGTGACTTCTCCTGGGTCAGAAGCTCCTAAAACTTTCTGGAGGGAGCAGTTCATTGGTCTAAGCATGAGCCAAAGAACACCGATGTCTGTGAGCCATTGTGTACCAAGTGCTGTGGTTCAGCCCTCAGGCTAGAGCCAGATAAGCCTAAATCCAAAACCTGATTTAGCCACGTGCTACCAGAGCTTCATTTTCCTCATCTACAAAATGGAGGAATAATATCAGTACTTGACTC
>NW_007726358.1:576339-583906 GCF_000696425.1 Galeopterus variegatus
AAAACTTTCTGGAGGGAGCAGTTCATTGGTCTAAGCATGAGCCAAAGAACACCGATGTCTGCGAGCCATTGTGTACCAAGTGCTGTGGTTCAGCCCTCAGGCTAGAGCCAGATAAGCCTAAATCCCAAACCTGATTTAGCCACATGCTACCAGAGCTTCATTTTCCTCATCTACAAAATGGAGGAATAATATCAGTACTTGACTCCCAGCTTTGTTGTGGAGATGAAATGAGCTAATGGATGCAAATTTCTTAGCACAGTGCCTAGCTCATGCATGCTCACTAATTTAAGCTTTATTATCAGCTGCAGAGATTCTCATGGCCTTTTCTAACTTCATCAGAGTATTAAAGCATTTTAATTGGGTTTGAGCAGAATATCCGAAAAACAGTAGATTGGGTATTTCAGGTGTCTGGGTGTCTCTTTGACGTGCGGTGTATACTACAAAAACATGTTACAACCTTTTGAAAGCCTTGGGACATTAACATCCTGCCCATCTCAATTTCTTAGAGGACAGGAAATAACCACATCAAAATGTTGATGATAAGTCTACACAGCAATTCGTCATATTAGTAAGTGCTCATGTGGCCACAGTCTCCCTGCTCGAACAGTAGTAGCGACCACTGGCAAATCAAACACATGCAGCCTTTTCCTTTCCGTCTGCTGCTAAAAGATCTCAGATAAAAATGAAGGGGTCATCACGGTATAAAGGAAAGAGCGCAAGCTTTGAAACAGATGAGCAGGAATTCAAGTATCAGCTCCGCCACTTACTCCTTTGGTGGCCTGGGTGTCATTTAACCTCTTTGGAGCTCTGTTTTCTGATTATTCACCCATTTATTCACTAGGACTTTTTGAGCACATAGTGTGTGCTGGACTATGCTGTAGGTGCTTCGAATGTATTAGGGAATAAAATGCGCCCCAGATTATCTCTTTGTCGAGCTTATATTCTAATGGAGAGAGAGAGATTATTAGAAATAAATATGATACATAAGCTAACCATACAGTGTTTATATAATGGGGATTCCGGTATGGAGAGAGAGAGACTATTAGAAATAAATATGATACATAAGCTAACCATACAGTGTTTATATAATGGGGATTCCGGTATTTAACTCCAGTGGGTTGTTGTGTTGATAATAAGAGATAACTCATGTATAATGCATGGAAGAGAGGAGGCATTTAATAACTTGTTGCAGTTTATTTTTTAAATTACTTCCAGATATCTTCAAATTCTTTAAACACCTACTATGTAGTTTGCATCTAGGTACTGTTCATTTATTCATTCAACAAACAATTCTTGAGCATCTATTACGTGCTAGAATCTGAACTAGGTGCCAGGGACACAAAGGAATCCTGTAAGAGCACGTGCTCCCTGGCCTTGAGAATTTCACGCTCCTGTCCTCTGTGGACTAGAGGAGAGGCCTGTGACAGCCCCAAGGCAGGAGTGGCCTTTGGTCTTGTGTTTCTGTGAATTAGAGCAGTGCACCTCACTGATGCTGTCTTTTTTAACTCCAAGTCTCCCAGCTATGGCTGGTGATTCTAGGAATGCTATGAACCAGGATATGGAGATTGGCGTCACTCCCTGGGACCCCAAGAAGATTCCCAAACAGGCCCGCGATTACGTCCCCGTTGCCACAGACCGCACCCGCCTGCTGGCAGAAGGCAAGAAGCCGCGCCAGCGCTACATGGAGAAAAGCGGCAAGTGCAACGTGCACCACGGCAACGTCCAGGAAACCTACCGGTACCTGAGCGACCTGTTCACCACCCTGGTGGACCTCAAGTGGCGCTTCAACCTGCTCGTCTTCACCATGGTGTACACCGTCACCTGGCTGTTCTTTGGTTTCATCTGGTGGCTCATTGCTTATATCCGGGGCGATCTGGACCATGTTGGTGACCAAGAGTGGATTCCCTGTGTTAAAAACCTCAGTGGCTTCGTGTCTGCTTTCCTGTTCTCCATCGAGACTGAAACAACCATCGGGTATGGCTTTCGGGTCATCACAGAGAAGTGTCCAGAGGGGATCATCCTCCTTTTGGTCCAGGCCATCCTGGGCTCCATCGTCAATGCCTTCATGGTGGGATGCATGTTCGTCAAGATCAGCCAGCCAAAGAAGAGAGCGGAGACCCTCATGTTTTCCAACAATGCGGTCATCTCCATGCGGGACGAGAAGCTGTGCCTCATGTTCCGGGTGGGTGACCTCCGCAACTCCCACATCGTGGAGGCCTCCATCCGTGCCAAGCTCATCAAGTCCCGGCAGACCAAAGAAGGCGAGTTCATCCCTCTGAACCAGACCGACATTAACGTGGGCTTCGACACGGGTGACGACCGCCTCTTCCTGGTGTCTCCGCTCATCATTTCCCACGAGATCAACGAGAAGAGCCCCTTCTGGGAGATGTCTCGGGTTCAGCTGGAGCAGGAGGAGTTTGAGGTCGTGGTCATTCTAGAAGGGATGGTGGAGGCAACGGGTAAGACGCTTTGTCCTCCCTGGCCACAGAGTCCCCTTACACACCGGGGAGCTCAGGCCAGCGACTCCACAAAATGGAAGTGTGTGAATGAGAAGCCTGAGATGGCACAGCCAACACGTCCAGTCCCTAAACTGTAATCTGAGAGGTACTGTCACTCAAGTCAGAGTAATGACAAAAGCTAACACTGATCGAACTTTCCCTCATCCAGGCCCAGCTCTAGACTTTAAACCCATATTATCTCACTTCATGCCCTCCCACAACCTTAGGAAGTAGTTTTCATGAAGAAACAAAGGCAGACAGGTTAAACAATTTGCTCAAGAGCAAATGCTGCTGAGTCGTAGAGCCAGGATGCAAATCAAGGACCCCAGTACCGGCACTGGTTTCCAACAGGCCAAACTGCCCCCAGTCCAGGAAGAGCTGTTCTACCTAAAAAGAGGTCTCTGATCAAGTGACTTTGGGAAGCACAGGTGAAACAAAGCTGAGCTGGTTTCTTTACAGTAGAACTTCACAGTATCGTCACATACTGTGACCCTCATCATAAGGACAGGATAGCATGCAGCAGTCCCCAACCTCAAGGGCATTCTTACATGATCCTTTTTTTGGAGAGACACCTATGGCCCAGACCTGGGGGAGGGGCTCTTCTGGCCAGGCCCCCTCTGGAGCATCCTGCCCCTCGGTTTTCTGCTGAAAGGTGTCTTAGTGAGCCCAAAGCGTGCAGGGCTACTTCCTTGCAGAAAACAGCACACCCATGCTGAGCATCAACATTCACATACACCCGGGAAAATGCCCTCTTTGTAGTCACCAGGACACTCCCTGCTCAGCTAGTGACCCTCGCATCTCACAGGTGGCTGGGAGCCAAGAGCTCCCGCCATCCCTCAGCCACTTGGCATGGCAGACCTCCGTGAGGTGGTCCCAGGGAGCCCAAGGTCTGAGGGACCTGAGCTCTGGCTGAGCCCCACAGTCCTCACCACCAGCCCCACGTGGGGCCAGGCCTCCTGGGGAAAGGAGCCACCAGCAGCACCCAGCACCCTGCTTATCTCCTTTTTCCCTCTTGCCCCCCTTTCTCTTTTTTTCACTAAGTGCACTGAGCAGCAGGTTAGGCCCTAATCTGACTTACAGAAAACTCATTCATGCTCAGCATGATACATGTATATTTTTCTAATTCTCACAAACAGTCCTGTTTTACGGATGTGGAAGCTGAACCTTCAAAGGATCATGCAGACAGCAGGTTCACTTAAAAATCTAGAGCTCTTCCTACCACACCACTCTAGCCCCTGCGACATCAGGGGCCTGTCACAGAGGTCATCAAGTGTGCCTTCCTGGCCTCTGGGCAGCTGGTTGCTGGGTGGGAGACTCAGACAGGGCACCACCCACTCTCCCATTCTGGAGCCAGTGGAACTCCAGGGACTGGTGCCAGAGGGGGCTGTGTGGCCATCTGCTGGGGGCCAGGCCTGGCCAGGCAGCATATGGCAGCAGCCGTGGGAGCCCCCAGGGCTGAGGACACGCAGGAGGCAGAAGCTGCCTCCTACAGAGCTGATGCTCAGAGGTCACTCTGCCCTTGGTGCTGAGGTCAGGATCAGAACACGGGCTGGGTTTCAGGGGGAAAAGCTCCACTCTGAAGCCACAAAGAAGGGACCAGGTCAGAAACATGGGCACAGAAGATAAGGAGCCATGCCTTACCACCCCGTGGCCGCCCTCACTGCTGCCAGCCGTGCAGCAGGAGAGCACCCTGGGCCACCCACAGCGGGCCGCACCTGCTGACCAGCTCAGCGGGCCCCTCCCCTCACGCCTCCCTCCAGGTCAGCCATCCACAGTTGCTTGTCCTAACTGCTTGACCCCCTCCCCTCCCACAACTTGGGCTACTGTAGGGGAGACCCAGGGACACAAGGGAAGGAGACCACCGGCCCACACGTGTGCTGATCTCAGCGCTGCAAGGGGTCTGACTGTGAGGCTCATGGAGCCAAGCAGGGGCTGTGAGTTCAGGCCTAGGTTCGAGTAGCACAGCTCTGCCACATCTTTCTTACCTGTGTGAGTTCAGGCAAGTTGTTCTTCAGGAAAATGACTATAATCAATGTCACAGGGTTGTCGGGAGGATTGAATGATTAAATGGAGCACCATATGTAAAGCACAGTGCCTGACACCTAGAGAATCCTTTCCATGCGTGTAAAGGTATCAGGAGTCGCGAGCTGCCAGGGACACAGGCAGGATCTCCAGCTACAGGGCAGCCCACTGCCACATCCCAAGAGGTAGGACAGGAAGGCAGGCAGGACGAACTCACAGGGGCCTGCTCAGATGTGGAGGTCCTGGCCCACTGCCTTTCCCGGGGCCCTGGGAGCCTGCAAACATCTGGCCTGGGTCTAGGCTTGTCACTGCCCAGTTTGGGCAACTACACCTTTGCTGAGGCTGGGGAGGGGTGTAGACAACAAGGGGGGTGGGTGACAATGTGTGGAGACTGGATGGAGAGACCTGGCCCACGTAGGCATCCCCTGAGAGCAGAAAGCAGGCTGCAAGCCCACTGTGTGTTGGGGGAGGGGGGTGCCATGGGTGTGCCCAGGCACTGCAGCACGAGTGGGTGGGAAGCAGCCTTTAACCTAGGTCTGGTTTGTGTGAGACCCCTCACAGAGAAAGCCCAAGGTGGCAAGCTGGAGAAGGCTTCTCCTTCAGGTCCCAAAGAGCAAAGCTAGTGTCTTTCTTGACCAGAAGATTAAATATCAGAAGGCGGCTTTCCTGTGATCCTAAGCACAGAGGATTCCTCAACCATAAACAAAGCTGCCCTCCCTCTCTGGAGAGAAAACAACACCTAAAAATAACAGCCTTGGCAAGGGCCATGTAGGTAGGGAATGGAGCCGTCAGAGCATACTCAAATTGAGGAGCCAAGCTGTGTGTGTGCACAGGAGTGCGTGTGAGCGTGTGCACGGGTGTGCGTGTGAATGTGTGCATCTGCATGGGTGTGCATGTGAGCGTGTGCACGGGTGTGCGTGTGAGTGAGCATGGAGGCTTCTGTCCCTGTGGGTCTATCCAAAACAATCCCCATATGTTCTAAATGCTTAGCAGCTTCTCTGTGCTCGCTCACTCTGAATTTATCATCATTCAAGCACTTTTCCTGCCCTTTTCCCATCTCAGTCTTCTAGACCAGAGGGACCATGTCCCTGACTCCAACTAGTCCAAAAATTACTTGCTCCAATCTCTAGGAACCTACTGGAAACCTTGCATGTTGTTATCTAATTTTCTGCCTCTACCACACCTTGTGCTCCTCCAGGGCAGGGACTGTGTCTCATTGATCTTTGCACCTGTGTTTAGCACAAAGTAGGTGTCCAGGAAATGCTTGATGAATGATTGGATGGATGGATGGATGATTAGATAGGTGAATGAATGGGTGGATAGATGGATAGATGATTGGATGGATGGACATAGAAACTGATGGGTAAATGAATGGATATATGGATAGATTATTGGATGGATGAATGGTTGGATGGATAGATGGATAGATAATTGGACAGATGATTGGATGGATGAGTGGACGGACGGATGGATGAATAATTACATCTTAACACATGTGGCTCTCTTTCCCCAGGCATGACTTGCCAAGCACGGAGCTCCTATATGGATACAGAGGTACTCTGGGGCCACCGATTCACACCAGTCCTCACCTTGGAAAAAGGATTCTATGAGGTGGACTACAACACCTTCCATGATACCTATGAGACCAACACACCGAGCTGCTGTGCCAAAGAGCTGGCGGAAATGAAGCGGGAAGGTCGGCTCCTCCAGTACCTTCCTAGCCCCCCGCTGCTGGGGGTCTGTGCCGAGGCAGGGCAGGATGCAGAGGCTGAGCAGGACAGAGAGGAGGAGCCTGAGGGGCCAAGTGTGTCCCGGAAGACCAGAGGCTTGGTGTGAGGGCTGCACTGTCCTCACGCCTTCCCCTCACTGGCTTCCAGGAGCACAGACAGATGCTGCAGAGCCCAGCAGGGGTGCGGGGAGAGGAGGGAAACAGCTGAGTGTGCTGTTCTGTGGGGAGGGACAGCACACCCAGCCACACACAGCCCTCACACTTGCCAGCACAGGGTCTCACTGAGCAGGTAGTGTCCTGCCTGGGGCCCCGCTGGGGCTGCCTCTGTGGGCACTGGCTAAGTGCCAGGCCAGGTCAGGTTTCCCCACAGTGAATGGTACAGGGTGACTCTGTCCTCTTTCTGCCAATTAGCCCTGGGTCACTTTCCTCCTTGGGTCTCACCGACCCCTCCAGGGGCTGGCATCTAAAGAGGGCTGTCACCTCCTTCCCCTCATTCCCACCCCCCTGGGGCTTATTTTGGATTCAGGGAGGAAAGATTCTGCCTGATGGAAACTCAAACCTGCAGTCCAAAGGTGGGCTCACAGAGCCCCCATGGGTTAAGGTCCGTCCAAGTCCTGTAGGCAACGCCTTTTAAATCCGAGACCCACGACCACTTGCTGAGCTCTTCCGGGAGCACAGCCCCTGACCCTCTGTTATTACCTGCCAAGTGTGTGTGCTTTGTCTGCGTGTCCTGCGTGTCCCATGCAGCCTACTGGATAACTGACCTCGTCAGAGTGACTCAGAAGGGGCCTGGAGCCCCAGAGCACCCGTGAGCGTGTGCCGTTGGCACCAGCACTTTCCTGGCCCACTCCCGCCACCCCGTGCCCGGCGCCTCCCACCAAGGGGAGCACCCACCGCTGCTGCTTTTCGCGTACTTTTTGCCTAAAGAACCTCAAAATGCTTCTCATCTCCACCGTGGTTTTCTTTCACGGTCTCAGAGAGCCTGCGGTGCGATGGGGAGAAAGCTGAGTGTCAGAGGGTGGGATGAGCGGTCAGCTCTGCAGGGTGGGGGCGGGCGGGGTGCGCAGAGAAGGGGACAGCGGAGCGAGAGCAGGGCAGGGGCGCAACGAGCTCGGCGCCACCTGCTTCGCCGCGGGGCTCAGCACGCCTCTGCTCTCCGTGAATAAGGGATGGGAAGCTGAGGCGACAGGTCACCTGGCGGCAGCGGGACCGTCAAACCCAGGCCGGACGGAGCTCTCCGGCCAGTGCTGGGAGCCCCGGGCCTCCCTCCTCCGGGCAGGGCTCCGGCAGGGGGCGCTGGGCCGGCGGCGGGGGCGGT
>NW_007726358.1:583916-605259 GCF_000696425.1 Galeopterus variegatus
CAGATCACACCTCCCAGCCAACGTAGAAGCCGGAGTCTAGGGAAGAGGAAGGGATCAATACAGTCCTATTCTAAAGTTCCCTGATGAGCCAGAGTCAACGTATTCTGGGATTAGTAAGGTACTAATCCCGATGTGCCTATTCTGCTTTCTATGGTGGAAATGTACACACAAGAAGACCACCCTTCATATCCCAAGGAAGTCCTCTTCTTGGTGACCAGTTGGGCCAACTAAAGTTTGAAAAGCTCTTCAAATCGTTTTCTGGAAATTCTTGAATAAACATGGACTTATTAAATGCAGAGTCTGATAATGGCCAGGGTTATAGTGGGTCACCTTGCTCCTGCATGAAAACCACTTGGAGGTCAGAGTCCTTACCTGCACAGCTCTGAGGCTGCACCCTCACTTCTGATGGCCAAAGAGTCTGAGCCAGGCTTTCAGATGGAATCACTGGTAATTCTCGTGGTCTTTGGCATCTCCAAATCCCCCAGCAGTATCTCACTTGTCAGAGCCTGAAAGTTTGGAGAGCCAATTTTCTGTCTTAACTACCATGTCCTTCCTCTCTGGAAACGTTCTCTGTAACGGAGAAGCCTCCGGGAACTCAGAAGAAGAAAAGTTCCTATTTGTTCTCCTCTTGACACCTAACAGGTGTTGAGACCATGGCCCAAAGAATCTGTTCCCAGGCCCGGGCAAAACCGACATTGCCCGTGATTATCCTCTGCAGACACTGCCCTTACTGTTCCCCTGCATGATAGGGAACACTTCTCATCCTTTCCTTCTGCTGCTGGGATTCTAGCTCGAGCAGTTGACCTTGATGTAGGAGAAGGGACCCTGCCTATAGGAAGCACCCTCCCAGTTATGATCTGTGACATCTGGGCACCTTCGTCCAGGCTCACTATCCCATGCCCTGCCTTCCAGCACGCCTCAGCCATATGTCTCGTGGAAGGCAAGAACCATAGAAACTGAAATTGCTTGTACTGAAGTTGCCAAAAAACAAGTTGCTCGTTGTCTTCTAAGATGATGCCCTGAAGACATCTCTGCACATGTAGCACTGACTGAGCACCTGTTATGTGCACGTTAAGAGCTTGGCCTGGATGCCTGCACTTGATTCTCAAAATACTGCAGGGAAGCTCTTAGTAACCCTCATTACCAGTGAGACAGCTGGGTTCAGAGAGGTTCATTAGTTTGCTCAAGACCACAGATAATAATAAGAGGCAGGCCTTGGTGCAGAGCACCTCCCAAACAAACACGGGGGGCCACCGTCCCACATGAACACCTGTGTCTCTGGCGATTCACTGGGCTCATGCTGCGGGAGCAAGGGCAGCCCCACCTCTCCAGATAGTGGATTCATGTGCTTTAGAGCTTTTGCTTCCGTCCGCCAGCAAAGTTCTCCTGCACAGGGTAATTGGGATACACCTTTTTCTGATTCCCAGAGAACTAATGAGCTGTGAAAAGAGATCAGATGAGAAAAATTGCCTTCAGGGAGAAGCCACTTACCTTCTTGGCTTGGTTTTTGCTAAGAACATCTCCTTAAACTGCTGTGTCGAATTTCTTTGTCCCCTGTGTAGGATTTGTCAATTTTCTTATGAAAAAGAATACCATTGCACTGCTAAAACTTCATCCAATAAAACAGATTTGACCTTACAGGACTCTTTCTTACTTTAAATAGATGGTCACTGGTTTCCCATTCAAATTCATTGCCAGTCTGAGCAAACTTGCCCTCCTTGTTTTAGTTAGCCTAAAAATGCAGACATCTAGACTGGTGACTGGTGTACGGACAAAGAAGGGGAGAACTGGTAGGGGGGGGATGGGCGCCGGGTGGCGGGGCTTGGCCTCTGCATGCACCAGTGGCACAGGCTCTCACCCAGGCCACGCATTCTGCCACCCTCTCCGAATAACTCTCACATTCTTTGCTGTTCCTTAGCCAGAGTCCACATTACCTCAATAACATGGAACTTTTAAAATATCCCCTTCTTTTGGAGGAGAACTATATGCACATATCTAATAAAGAGCAAAAATCTGAACGTTACCCTCAGAAAGCCCGACCTGCGCTAAGAGATCCATTTGGCCTGTGCCAGTCAGAAGTCAGCTCTGATGTGCACACAACTGTTAGATTCTAGCAGTAAAGCGTGTTGACTTCGTTACGGTAAATAAATGTCTAGGAAGGAATTTTGGAACAAAACTTTTTCTCCAAGGGAATATTTACTTTTACTTAGAAGCTGCTATTCAATAAGAGGTTAACTGAAGATGCTCACTTAAACCACTCAGTTCCCTTGGTTGAAGTAAAATCCTAAACCCCAGGGAAAAACCATGGAGAATTTTGGACACGTTCACCACTCTTTGAACATCATTTGTCTACTTTGTGGCCAAAGCATCAGTGGAGAGACCCAGGGCTGCATGGGTGCCGTCAGCCGTAAGATGGGAGTTGACATGCATGTGCACTCAGGATCCCTGTGTGTGCACCCCTGAATGTCATCGTCACATTCCAAACCACCTCTTAAATAAACACACTCATGGAAGAGATTTGAACCTTGCGAGAAGTAACTGTTTCCTCTCCTAACCGTGCAGTTCCCCAGAGAAATGGGCAGCTCCAGCCATTCAGGGATTCACCCACCATCTGCTCCCCTCACAGAGCACAGCCCGCAGGCTCAATCCGTGGAGACAGCTGGGAAAGAGGGACAAGCATTGGCTGAAGCCAGGCTGCACCTGACGGATGGCAACATGGCTGTTTCCTCTCCCTGTGCCATTCCCATGCAGTAATTGCACGAGGAGAGTCCTCACCCTCTTTCCTCTTCAGATTAAGCACCAGACTAGAATCCTGCCCTGTGGACATGCCCCATCTTCAGGGGTCCTCATGGCCTTTCCATACTCAAGGATAGAATCCTGCAGGGGGAGCTGTTTCTGTTTGCATGTCTCCCAGAATCCCACAAGAGCAGGAGAGCCAGGGCATTAGTCCAGTGGCTGTTCACCCTGACCATCCCTTCCAGGCTCGGGGAGCTTTGCTGGGCATTCCAGAAACTGTCTCATTGAGGTAGAGGTTTAAAATCACCCCTCAGAAAACATGGGACTGGCTCCACATAAAGTCCTGACTTTCTATTACTTTCTATTACTTCAATTTTCCTAAACATCCATCATTCAACAAATATTTATTTAGCACTTACTGTATGCCAGAAGCAGGCACTGTGGATTCAGTAGCAATCAAGACTGTCTTAGTCCATTCAGCCTGCTATAATAAAATACCTTACACTAGGTAATTTACAAACAACAGAAATTTATTGCTCACAGTTCTAGAGGCTGGAAGTCCAAGATCAAGGCACCAGCAGATTCCGTGTCTGTTGAGAGCCCATTCCTCATAGAAAGTGCCTTCTTTGTGTCCTCACATGGTGGAAGGGGCAAACAGGCTCACACAAGCCTCTTTTATAAGGCTCCATCCTCATGACCTCATCACCTCCCAAAGGTCCTACCTCCTAATACCATCACTTTGGGGGTTAGGATTTCAACATGTGAACTCTGCAGGGACACAAACGTTCACACCATAGCAAAGACAATATGACCTCTGCCCCCTTGGCATTTGCTGTCTGGAGGGGAGCTGGGAGAGATGGAGACAGAAAAAGTACACAAAAATGGAATTACAGTTTGTGATAAGGGCTGGGAAGGAAACAAACAGGATACTGAGCTCAAGAACAGCAGGGGTGTGCCTGGAGGAGGACTCAGGAGGCTCTGGCAGGGGTGGGAGGTTCTGGCAGGGAGGGGCGGCTGTGGGAACTGAACCTTTGTTGCTTTGCTTCCCACGGATTTGTCACCTCTCTTCCCCTGGGTGACAGAGTCACAAAAGGATTACTCAAAGCCCATCTCTTCTGAGCAGTGAGAGACTCCGAAGGGATTAATTTCCTGGAACCCTCAAGAGCGAGGCATTCCTTCCTTGGGAAATTAACCACGAACTGGGGTTCTCGCCCTGCATTTATTCTCCAGAACAGGAAGTTACAGGAAAAGAACATTGGTGCGGTTATGGCTAACTATAGTTTAACAGTAGAGGCTGGTAATGTTCAGTGAAACAAGCAAGGTGACATTCCATAATGCAAGTTACAAAAGGTTAAGTCGATCCACCAACAAAAGCCTGATCTTAGCAAACATTCTCTCTCCCTACAGCAATTTCCCAGTATCTTTACATATGAATCAGTAACTTGTCTGTCCTTGAGCCAGCAACCTTGCTGTGTTACAATTCTTTATCTTACAACAGAGACTTTTAGCCTGGGGAAAGTTTCCTGTCTTTTGCAAGGTTAACATTTTTATATGTAATTGTAAAAGGTTAGGCTAAACCTGAAGCCACAGGGCCCTGGAAAATAGGCCCTGTGAAATACGTTTGCTCCGTAAATGTTAGTGCGCTTTACATACGTTGACACAGGAGGAGGAATAGCTCATCCTGCAGAGTGGTGGGGGCAAGTGATTCTGGGCAGAGGCAGCAGAGTGCATGTGAAACCCTGAGGTGGAAGTAGTAGTTTGTATCTTAAGGAGTGGAAAATGCCTGGGGGCTGCAGCACAGGCGGTGGGGAGCCAGCCCACAGCCCATGCCTGGCTGGGAGATATGGACAGTTTGGCTTGATTCCAAGCACACTGGAAAGCCATGGAAGGGGTTTTATCACGATGTGATTCCATTCTGAGATGCATGGCTTTTCCATCCTCCTGGGGTCACAGGTTATCAGCCACACAGGGGCACTTTCTGAGCTGCTCAGACTGGCTGTCCTCAACCCTGTCTTTTCAGGTCTAAAAGGCACAGATAATTTTAAATACTTCATAAATATTTCCAAATTATAAACTCAGGGGTAGTTCTGAACCATTCTGAATAAATTCATCCCAAGTATAACTGCACATCCCTTACATGTCAGATGCCAAGCAGATTGCATGAGGACTCTCCCAAGTGCCACAGCCCATGGCCACCTGCTCCACTTCCCACCCATGCCTGGGGAACACGCTCACCCAGCCAGCTACCTGGACACCAAGCTGCACTCAGGCTAAAAGAAAATGGAGAAAGCCTTCCAGCTGCCTGGCCCTGGCCTCCACAGCCGCATTCATTTCAAATAGGCGGCATCTGAAAGAGAAAACTAGTCTCTTTTCAAGGCCCTCCAACTGTTCACTTTAAAAAGGAAATGTCATTCTGTAAGCACTGCTCACGTGTCCAAGATGGGCACGACATCTGGAAAGCAGGGATTGCTTTATGTGACAACCAGTGAAGTCCAGCTCTCCCTCCACCTCCCACCCCTTCCCCTTCATAAGAGCTCTTCCCAGTTTCAATCACAGAATCCCTGGACAGCTGCCCTCTGCCCTCCCGCCCCACTGCCCTTTTATGTGGAACACCCCACTGCTCACTAAATTTTCCCTCTAACGGGGACATTAGCCCCCGGCCAGGTTAAACTTCCTCCTCTGCACATGAAAATAAGATTGTTTCTTTAAAAAACACGACAAAACCAAAGAACTAACAAACAAACCCTTTTCACTGTGGAAGGCCTGGGAAATGCTGCCTTACAAGTGGAATTAGGTTGTCCCCAGAAGCCTGTCCAGGCCATCTGCTTAGGTTGGACAACTGGAAATCATTCACCAGCTTATCAGCCAACATTCACTGAGCATGCTCTGTGTTCTGAGTGTCCTGCCTAGATCTAGGGAGACAAAAGCGATAAGACTCAGTCCCTGCCCTTGGGAGCTGGATGGCAGGTTCCTCACAGATTGCTCTGATTTGTTTCATTGACAGTTTGTTTTGTTTTCTTTATGTTGTGTGTGTTTGTTTAAAAACATCATTCTGTTTTATAAGGACAAAAGCCCATGTTGATGTCTAGGGGAAGGAACTAGGTAAAAATATATGGAAACATTCATGAAGAACTATTGAAAGAAAAGACTTAAACGCAGGTTTTGTCTACAAAATCAATGATTTGCCATCAAATCAGTATTAATGATTTACACGTTTAAAATGTGCCTTTAAAGGACAGTGCCAGTTCCAGGCCAAGCCTTCATGGTCTCCACAGCTCCCACTTTCAGGGCACGCCGTGGTGTCTCACTGGAGAGCTCACTGACATCACTGGAGAATGGATTTGAGCAGCAACACACAACACGGGGTGCCCGGCCATTCCCCACCCGCGCTGTGCACGAGGTCCACGTCTCTAGGGAACTACTGAGTCCCGTGAGGGTTTTCCTGTGCTCGTCCTGGCTAAAGCACAGGTGTGGAAAGGGTCTAGGCATCCTTCTTTCTTATGTTACAACTGTAAACACAATTCCCAGGATTTTTTTTAATGCTCCAAGTAAAATATTATTATTATTATTATTATTAATAATAATAATAATAATAATAATAATAATAAAGGAATCACGGCCCCTCATCCACAGACCTGGAGAGAGACCCCGGGGTCCTGCCCCGCTGCCTGGGTCCCTCTGCCCTCTCCCCTCTCAGCCGGCTGGCGTCAGGTGGCCAGAGGGAGGCGGCGTTTGCCAACTGCGCACCGCGCTGGAGGAGCTCTGCAGCACGTGCAGACGAGGCTCACGCCCCAGGCCAACCCTCACTGCAGGGCCTGGCAGGGGTCACTGAGGCCACATGCACCAGCTGCCTGCCAGGGCTGGAGGTCCATCGTGAGCAAGAGGGCTGATGTCCAGTGGGGACACAGGCGTTAAGCTGGAAAGTTCACACTGCTGTCAACTTACACCTCTGGCCAGTCCTTCTGATGAAAGTAGACACACACACACGCACACACACACACACTGAAAATATAGAAAGCACACAACAGGGGATCCTCCCTGGGCTGCAAAAGTGGCATCTGAGCTGAGATCTGAAGTGTGAGAAGGTTTGATCAGGAGGAGTCGGCGTGGTGACAGCCCTCCGGGCGCAGGCATCGCGTGGGGAAAGCCTCTCGGGTGAGAGGAGGATGCTGCAGGCTGGGCCTCAGAGGAAGGGGGCGAGGGTGGGGACGTTGGGCAGACGGCCGGAGGGCGCAGGGCCTGGGCCGCCCGAGGCTGCCACAGCAAGGTGCAGATTTTGATAGTTACCCTAGGAGCAATGGATGGCCGCTGGAAGATTTTCATTCTTTACAGTAATTCCTGTAGTTAAGCGCAGAGCATGGGTTGTTAAGAGCAGGAGAGCGCGTTTGGAGGCCAGGGGGTGAGAAGTGATGGGGAGCTTGCGCTAAGGAGGGAATGGCTCTCAAGAGACGTCGCCGACGTGAAAGAGAAGAGGAAGAACTCGCACCAGGACGGGGTTGGACGGGCCGCGCCCGGAGGCGGAGGACGCCCAGGCTCTGGCTCCTGCCAGCGCAGGGGAATGGGGTCACGCGCTGCGCCCAGCTGTGCCTGCTACAGTCTCACGGTGGGGCAGGGTCTGGTATGAGTCTGGTTTCAAACCAAACTCCTGCATCTGCAGGTTTGCAATTGAGGACGCTCGAAAGTAGGCATTTGAATGGGTAAGTCTAGACCTCCAAGGATGAGAGCAGGGAGGGTCCTGAGTTTGGGGGTCATCCACCTGTAAGTGGCACCTGCAGCTGAGCTCATGGATGAGACTGTCCTTGAAGAGAGTGGGGACAGAGAGGCAGGCTAGGACTGGCCCTGGCGGAGCTCCTGAATGGAGTGGACGGCCGAGAGGAGGCTGGGTCTGCAGAGGAACGAGAGGAGGAGCTTTCGAGGGAGACCCGCACGACTGCTGCCACTGGGTCCCTGGACTCCCAGGAGAGGCTGCGCAGGGAGCCCACAGAGGAGTCTTCAAGTGAAAACGCACGTGGCCACGTGACGCGAGGCAACACTGGCCCATGTGCCCTCCTGAGCAGAGCACGTTCCTCAGAGTTCCTCTACAATGGGTCACTCCTGCCCAAGCAAGCAGCGGGCCTGGATGGCCACTTGAGAGATGCCATCCCTGACACCCACACCCACCCCTCCGAATATGGCCAGTCTGTCTTTCTTTAGTTCCTGTATGTCACATGATCTAGGTCACTCTGACTTTCTCTCTTAATTACTTCTTTTTGCATTGTAGCTTTGCAATTTCTTTGGAGTTCCACTGCCCATTTAAATGCCTTATTTTCATTTTTGAAGCATTCCTTTAAACTTCCTGTCACCCCATTGGTTTCTATTGTGATGTCTGACATGTAGCTAGCTTAAAAGGGTGAATTTCCATATTCTCCGTACAGATTTGCATTTTCGTATCAGCTGAAGAAAAGATAGTTGAATCCTATGAAATAGCTGGTGGGCAGAAAGGTGTATCAGATGCATCTCCTTTTGTAGTATGAGATCTTGGGGAGGAAAATTTAAGAAACTTACTATGGTCAAAGAACTTTGATTATTAGAGTTAACATAAAATTTGATTCCTATGTCACTGCCCTTCACTCCACCTCATCCCCCTTAATTTATATTGACTATGCCAAGAATAGTCCAGAAGCAGCCTTGGTTGTAGCTTCACTGAAATGTCCCAAATATTTCCACTTCTCTGATTTTATCCACTAAACGATTACCTTTATGTCACACAAGTTAGTGCCCCTCCTTTCCAGGATACCCACCACTCACTAATCCCACTCTGCTCAGAAGGCTGTGACGGTCACAAGCCCATTTACCACACAGATGCACTACACAAGAGAACAGATAAGAGTCCTTCCTGGAAAAGCAAGTAAGCCCACTCCTCTGCTCCCTTGGCTTGTGAGGTCAAGAGTAGGGGTAGGGGTCAGCTTCACCTGGGCTGGGACCAACAGCAAGCTTTGGAAGTGCAATCCTCGGTTTGCTTACGCGCACAGTCACTGGGACCATTTGCTCAGGAGTCAGCCAGCCACTTTTCAGTGATGAATACACTCTTCAAAAACGAGGAAAACACCTGGAAATTAGTCACAGTAGAAGCAGAAGGCTATCATAAATTAATCTACAGCAGAATAGCCCTCAGAAAATCTTCTGCCATGATCTTTGTTGGGAAAATAGAATAATTTAATCAGGCTCCCCTCACCTCAGGGCCGGTTGGGGGTGGTTCAGTAAACAAATTGTGTGTGTGGGGGGTGGAGTTGGTGCTCGTGCGTGGTGCTGCCACCTTACCTGGCGTTTATTGGCTGGGGCTGCTGCCGGGTGGCACTGCCATGCTTTCCAACCTATGGCTTCCAAGGACCTTTTGGCCAGTTACCTACCTCATAGACCTACCTGAAGGGGTCTGGTGACCCAGTCTGTGAATGGGCTTGAGGGGTCTGGGAGCTCCAGATCCAGCCCGAGCTCAACAATCGGCCCAGTCGGCAGGATTACCAGCACGTAAAAGAGCCCGACAACTGGCGTGGTCATGGAGCTAGACAATTGGCGTCACAAACAATCTTACAATAAAACATCGACCTCAGCCCCCAGATTCTTGTGACCGGACAGACATGCACGCTGAGCAGGTTGGTATCACGTCATACACGCTGAGCAGGCTCTCTGGGCACCAGAAGTCCTGCACATCTGAAATGTTTCCCTGGTACAGTGGGAAGTGGGAGAGAGCATTTGAATGTGAAGTTTGGAATTGGCCATCTAGATGACCACCCTCCACCCTGTGGTCTGTGCCCTTCCCCAGCCCACCCATGGTGGTATAAGGAGAAAGGACACCACCAAGAAGGAGGCGGTTGGTTGTACACCTGGTGCTCCTGGCCACCTTCCCAGCCCCGTTTCTTGTTCTCTCCTCCACGTGGCTCCTTCCTAACATTTCTTTCCCTAAAATATTTTGTTGACTTTCCTCTCCTTCCTCCTCTTCCTCCATTTGCATGTTTGGTTGTTTTTGCTGTCTGCTATGAACTGAACGTTCATGTCCCCCTGCCCCCACGCCCTGCCAAATTCATATGTTGAAACCCTGAACCCCAGTGTGATGGTATTTGGGGATGGGAGATGATTAGCATTAGATGAGGTCATGAGGGTGGGGTCCTCATGGTGAGATTATTGCCTTATAAGAAGGGAAAGAGACATGAGATCCATCTCTCTCTCTGCCATCTAAGGGTACAAGGAGAAGACAGTCATCTGTAAACTAGGAGGAAGACCCTCACCAGACACGAGATCTGCCAGCACGTTGACCTTGGACTTCCCAGCATCCAGAACTGTGAGAAATAAATGTGTGTTGCTTAAGCCACCTTGTCTGTATATTGTATTATAGCAGCCCAGGCTGACTAAGACCCCTCCCGAGGACAAGCCCCAGACCAGTACTGGAGAGTGTGTCCAGCCCCCGTGCTCTCCAGACATGCGTGAGCTTTTGCAAGGTCTACACCTGGAGTGTTACAGCCAATGCTCACAGGGATGCTGACAGCTACTCCTCCTCTTCCTACCTCTGCAGCATCTGTATAAGACCCTCTCTGCATAAACAATGTCTCAGTAGAGGCCACCACACTAAATCCCTCTCATTACTTTAAGAGCAATGCTAACCTCCTGGGACTAGGGTTGCTCGACTTAGCAAATAAAAATACAGGATTCCAGTTAAATTTAAATTTCAGATAAACCATGAATAACTTTATAACATACGTGTGACCCATGCAATATTTGAACATACCTATTCTAAAATTTTTTGTCATTGTCTATCTGAAATCCAAATTGAACTGGGTGTCCTGCACTTTTATTTGCTAAATCTGGGACCTGTGCCCACTTCAGCCCATATGATGACCTGGAGGCAGCAGTTGTGGCAGTCTATGCTCTTATGCTGTTCCTGTGATGAGGGAAATGATTGGATAAACCAATTAGTACATAAGGGTGTTAATAACTCAGAAGTTTCTGGTGGGTGTGGCAGACCAGCCATAAGAAAACACGAGCCAGAGAGAGGTTATTATAGATTTCTTGCATGCAGTTCCTTCATCTCTGAAGTGAAGGCATTTATCTAGGTGATCCTTTAACACCCCCTTAGTGCTGACATTCTGAGCCTCCTTATGCAGCTGTTCTCATATTTTGTTTATATGAGAGTTACCTGGAGAAGCTGCTTGGGAAAGCTGTCAGAATCAACATGGAGTTACTTGTGCCAAACCTTCACAAAATGGAGCCAGTAGGCCATAAAGGAGGGGCTCTCACACACATATGCCTATGATAACAGCTAATACAAGGACTCTGAAAACCACAGCTTTGTACAAAAGCCTTACACAAAGAGGACATCTTCAAGGACATCTGCCCAGCAACTGCCAATTCAACCTTAGATTGATGCCAACCTTGTTATTAATTCCTGTGGCCAAGGATAAATTTTCAAAACAACTTATGTAACCTTCCTCGTTTTGCCTCTAAAAGTTTCCATTTGCCTCAGCTTCCCCAGATGTGCTTATGATTCATCACAGCATGGGTATTCCAAATTGCAATCCCCTATTTACTCCTGAAGAAATTCATTTCTTTGGAGAGCCACTCTCTCAGCTGTTATTTTAGGTTGATATGCTATATGCCGATGACCAGACCCAGTCTTCAAGATTCTGACCCAGTAGGTCTGAGGTTGACCCAGGAGCATGCATTTTAAAAGTATGTCCTATGTCATTCTGATATTGATCATCTGAAGATGACAGTTTGAGAAATCCTGGCCTGGTGTTCTTCCTTCCTGGCAGGGTGTGCGTGTACAGGTGGGTGTGTGAAAATGCAACCTAGCCCTAGCGGTAGACTGTCAGAAACCATCATGAGGCCAGTCATGCTCAGAGCTCCACCAGGTCCCTCTGACCCCCTTGTTGCTCACTGCCACCATCTGCAGACCATAGTGGGGACTCTCTGTCCTATCATACAGACAGGGCAGCCCCACCAGCATCCGTACAGGATGTAGCTACAGAACCGGAGACTGAGCTCTATTCCAAAAGGGGATGGGCAGGAGCCATGTGCTAGCCTGGCCCTGGGAGCACAGTGCAGTCTTTGAGGCAAGGGAGAGTACACGCAGACCTGCAGCAGCTCTGGGGGCCAAGGCTCCTGGGTTGATAGTGGCCACTGATGTGGACTGGGAAAGACCACCTTGAGCTCACAGAACTCTGCAGCTGCCCTGATGCAGATGGCCTCAGGCTGCCCATTCCAGATGTACTACAGAGCTGTCATCTCCTGCAGTTCTCATTGTCATCAGGAGTCAATCTGGCCTCTTCAGGCTATTGGCACTGTCCCCGGTGCAGCCAATACTTTGAGTACATCCTAACTTCTGCTGTTAACATGAACCGAGTCTCAACGTGTTTGTCTGTCATGCTGGGTAGCAGGACCACTTCTCCAAGGCCGCATAGGTTAGTGATTAAGCATATGTGTCCTGAAGCCAGTTGAACTGGGATCAAGCCCAAGATAGGTGACCTAGTGTCAGTTACTAAACTTATTTGCAAAATGGAAATAGTGATCTCCCTTCATGACAGAACCAGCCCCAAGGAATGCACTGAACTGACAGCCTCCAGCTGCAGGTGCCTTCACACTGAGGCCACATGCTTCACAGGCAGTGCCCAGCTGATGGCTGCATGTGGCGGGCTCCTCTGCCACATGTGGCAGTCTTGGGCTGGCTCTCTCTGGGCTCCCTGCAAGTTTTCTGAGCTGCCTGTAGTCTGAGAACCTTCCTGCCTGATCCTCCTTCATCCTCCTCTCCTTTCATTCTCCTCTTCCGGCATCGAGGCAGGAAGGCTCCCCTGCCCACTGCTGCTTAGCTCCCCATTTCTTTCATGGGCACTTATGCCCCATACATCTCTGGCATGTGTAACTGTGCCTTGGCATGTTCTTCCCAAAGGACCCAGCTGACAAGTCATCCTGAGTCTCGGGGTCCCCTCCTTTCCCATCAGGGCCCTAACTTTAGCATGGAGAATTTGCTGGGGCTCTGCATTTGGTCGCGGGTAGCTCTGCCACCCTTATGATCAAATCCTGACCTCATTTCCAGCGCTGCCTGTCCTCCGGCAGCAGGGGATGAGAGTCTCTTTAAATACTGCTGTGGAGACCTGTGGCTTCAAGGCATGTCTGGAGTTGACAGTTGGTGGTCTCCAAGCCCATCATCTCCATCTTCAAGGCTCCTCGGGCAGTGGACAAAACCAGTCAACTCCATGGTCACTTTCATGCTGCCTGTCCTCCGGCAGCAGGGGATGAGAGTCTCTTTAAATACTGCCGTGGAGACCTGTGGCTTCAAGGCATGTCTGGAGTTGACAGTTGGTGGTCTCCAAGCCCATCGCTCTCCATCTTCAAGGCTCCTCGGGCAGTGGACAAAACCAGTCAACTCCATGGTCACTTTCATTTGCTGGAGCTGGTGCATGAGCCGGTGTGTCCCTTTACACCTGGACCTCACCTCAAGTCATCATAGGCTTCGTTAAGTCCTGGGAAGCTCATCACCGCCCGGCCCTCCACCAGCAAAGGGGGTTCCTGCCCGGCCAGCACTTCACCCTCAGCGTCTGCCTCCTAAGGCTACTGCTGGTACCAACTTTTAAAATTTGAGTTCCCGCAAAGTCAGAGGCTGGACAAGGCACGTATGTGCACGTAGTTTTTTTTGGAAGGTGATGCAGAACACACAGGGGCGAAGTGGGGAGAGAGAGACAGGAAAGGGAGGAAAGACAACACAGGCTGTATCGCTGGATGTGAGCTGTGCAGTCAATACCACCGAGATCCTCCCAAGTGTCATGGAGAAGATCGCTCAGAAAGGTGGGCACGACAGCATGCCAGGGCCCCGTGGGGGCCTGGGGGACAATGCAGGGAGCATGGGTTTTCCTGCAGAGCTTTGTGGGAAAGCACAATTTTTGTGTCTTAGCAAGTGGATATTATAGACTGGAATGCAAACTTCATGTGAATTTCTAAAACAAAATGAGAAACTTCCAACAAACCTCATGCTTGACATTGACTGCATGTATGACCTCCCAGGGCCCCCTTCATCAAGTGGAAAGGATCAACAAGTAGAGCTGTGGATCATTGAAAGGTGCCCTGATTTTTAAGCAAGAAAGTACAACGACCAGATTTGTGGTGTCGAAGGAGTAGCTGAGGGGATCCACTGAGGGCCCCGGGGACTGCAGAAGAACTGAAGTTTTCTCGTTCAGGGCATGGAGGGCACCCAAACAGCCATTGTGCTGTTAGTGCTGAATTCATATCATGAAGTCTGCTCTGACGAGCGCAGGAGGGGACCTTTAACAGGGGACAGGAACTAATCTGGGCAGGTCCGTCACCGACCACTCCTTAAGGGAATGCAGTGGATCTGAGTTCTGAAGGGTGAGCAGGGATGAATTAAGTAAAGATACGGAAGAAAAACATGCTAGACATTGGGAACAGCTTGCGCAGAGGCCAGGAAGACAGGGGGAGCCTGGGACGCTGGAGGGAAGGCAGGCACCCGAGTGAGGGCCAAACCGGCGCTGGTGGCATGGGCCTGCTGAGGTCCTCCGAGCCTGCTCCACCAGGCGCCCAAGCCTGAGGCCGTGTGAGGGGCCTGGGCAGAAGCTGGGCTGCAGCAAAAGGGGCCACTGGCGGGCTTCATGCAGGAGCTCTGTAATGAGGTGGGCACTTCTGAAAAGACCCATCTGGCTGCATGGAGAATGCCATGGGGGGTGTGGGAGCAGGTGTGAGCATCGGTTGGGGAGCTGATGTGCCCGTTCCAGGGAGATGCTGGGAGGAGAAGTGAACTGGCAGATGCAGAAGGAAGCAGGAAGCTCAGTGACACTGAAGAGGCAAGTGGGCAGGGCACTGGGCAGAGGGGATGGAGTGGGGCCAGAGACATCAAGACTCACCCCTTTTTGGGGGCTTGAGCAACTGGATGACAGTGATAACATTCACTATTGCTGTGGTTTGCTTGTCCCCCAAGCTCATGTGGAGCTTGATCCCCAATACAGTATTTGAAAGGTGGAGCCTTTAAGAGGAGATTGGACCGTGATTGCTATGCTCTCATGAATGGGTTAATCCATTCATGGATTAAGGGGTTGATAGATGAATGGGTTATCATGAGAGTGGCACTAGGGACCTAGGGACATCATGAATAGAGGAAGCACATTAGTTCACTCTTGCTCAGCCCTTGCTATGTGAAACCCTGTGTTGCCATGGGACTCTGCAGAGAGTCCCCACCAAGACGAAGGTCCTCACCATATGCAGTCCTCAACTTTGGACTTCCCAGCCTCCAAAACTGTAAGAAATAACCTCTTTATAAATTTCCCAGATTCAGGTATTCTGTTATCAGTGACAGAAAATGAACCAATACACTTAGACAGAAAATTCTGGAGAAAGACCAGGCTTGGAAAAGAGTTAAATTCCATTTTCACTATGCTGGATATGAAGTACCTGTGATGTATCCACGGGAGGATGTTGAGCTGGGAAAGCAGATGAGTGGGACAGCCACGAAGGCAGGAGACAAGCCAACAGACCCTAGTGCCTGTGGCCATGGAGGGCCAAGGGAGGAGCAGATCCAGGGCGTCGTGATGGTGTCGCATGCTGCCGGGAGGCTGAGTGTGATGCGGACTGGAAAATGCTCCTTAGCAAGAGCCGGTGCCGGGGAGTGGGCAGGACGACCAGCTCAGCGCGGGCTCAGGGGCTCAGCGCGGGCTCAGGGGCTGAGGTGCGAACATTGAGAGGAGGGCTACGGGACTCCTTCTGGAAGATCGGCTCTGGAGTGGAGGAGGGAACTAGGGCGCGGTGCCTGGAGGGAAGTGAGGTGGGCAAAGGTGGCTGAGCGGTTCTGACTGCGAGCTGCAGCTTTAGGATGCGAGAGACTCCTGCTTGCATGCTGGCAGGCAGCACCTGCTGGAGAGGAGGAAGCAGAAGGTGCGCGACAGTGAAGGATCATGAATTAAGGGCCCAGAGAAAACGGGAGCGTGGCTGCAGAGCTCTCTGGCAGGCCACAGTGGACAGCCCCTCCGCACAGGACTCCCACTCTCCCCCGCCGTCTTCCCTATTGCCTGCCTGTCTTCCTTCTCTCTGGAGCCTTCTTAAAATCCTGTTTATCCTCCAGTTCCCAGATGAAGTCACCACCCCCCATTGCTCTTCCTACCCAACCTAACCTACATTGCTCCCTGTCCCACTGAATGTTCCTGGTCTCTGTAGACTCCTGTTCACACCAAGCAATGACCTGTGTCCTCGAGATGTGGCAAAGGCCTCACCTACCAACTGGCCTGGCCACTAGGGTAGCACTTTCTTTTCTTTGTGACTCGCTCAACACCCAGCTCTGTCCTGACATGAAAGACAAATGGGCTTTTTCTGCAAAGATATCTCTGTAGGGAGGCGGGCTGAGGAGCAAGACCTTACAGCTCCCCCGTGCACATCAGGACTTCGACCCTGAGTGAACCTCAGAGACAGACCATACCCTGCAAACAAGATGCACATTTGTCACAAGGACGTGGACAGAAAGGCTGAGCCTCGGCCTCTGGCAGTATGCACATCAGGACTTCGACCCTGAGTGAACCTCAGAGACAGACCATACCCTGCGAACAAGATGCACATTTGTCACAAGGACGTGGACAGAAAGGCTGAGCCTCGGCCTCTGGCAGTCAAGAAAAGGCACGAGGCAGGAGTGCAGGATGGTGGGCCTGGGAGACCTGGGGTCTGGACGGAACCCCGGTCCTCTCTGTGTCCTCCTCTGCTCATCAAAGCTATCAGGGGAGGATAGGAGCCAATCTCAGAAGCCACTAGAAGGTGCTAAGAGCAGAGGAGGTGTGAAGACCACGGAGGGGCATGTCCACTGTGCAGGCATTGGTCAGTTGTTCAGTGAAAACAGCAGGGCAGAAGACAGGCAGGTGGAGAGAGACAACTCAGAGCCCTCCTGGGGGTCCGTGCCCAGGCAGTGATGCCCGCAGGCACTTTGCACCATCAGACGACTTGTTTCTCACATCTGCCTTCAGCCTTCTAGGGGATGTTTAGGATATGGAGGTAATTAGGAGAGTTAATATATATAAAGTGCTTAGAACAGTGCCTGAAACATAGTAAGCATAAGTGCTCAATATAATAAAAAAAATAGCAACAATAATAATAATTATTATCATTCAAAAGTAAGAGTTAAAGGGAGACGAAACTGGATTGGAATTGACTGGGGAGAATCCAGCATTGGCTGGATTCTCAGAGTCACCTACTAATATAGGTTATTTAAACTCTGATTTTTTTCTTTATCTGAAAAATGAAGATACTCTACCTGTGGGGGAGGGTTGCGATGGGAATAACAGGAGATACTGAGGTAGAGGATCGCTAGCCCACTGGGACTCCACGAGAGGAGGGGAGATGTCTCCCCAGGTAAGGACAGTCTTCAACAAATGCCACACCTCCATGCCAGGAACCTTCCCCATAAGACGCTGAGAGGGCTAGTTTTATGTGTTCACCTGCCTTGACCACAGCACCCTGACAGGTGGTGAAACATTGTTCTGGATGTTTCTGTGAAGGTGTTTTTCAGCTAGGATTAACATTTAACTCAGCAGACTTTGAGTAAGCAGATTGCCCTCCATAATGCAGGTGGGCCTCATCCAGCCAGCTGAAGGCCTGACTAGAATGAAAGACTGACCTCCCCAGAGCAGGAAGAAACTGCCAGAAAACAGCCTTCGGACTCGAACCACAAAGTGGGCTTCTTGCTAGGTCTCCAGCCTGACTGCCCACCCTGCAGATGTCTGACTTGCCATAGATAGATCTATAGAAACACATCCTATTGGTTCTGTTTCTCTGGAGAATTCCAGTTGGTACAGACACAAAATTCCCTCTGAGAGGACGATGCAAAATGAGGGAAGCTACCTACCAACCTGGCCTGAGGATAAGGAGAGGAAGCCGGTGCCCACCCATCCAGCAGGAGGCGGTTTGCTCGATGACGTGTCTGTTCAGCTCATCACTGAGCCCACTCAAGGACCAGGACAGCATGCCTCTGAGCACTGCGACTCCAGGAGAGGCCTGGAGAGACCTAGACAGAGGCCTCACCCAGGAGGGAGAGGATTTCTTCTCTCTGAAATGCTGGAGTCCATGTTATTAACCAGACATTGTGCTGGAGACTGGGGACAATAACAACAGTAAAAATGAATTTCAGTGCATCTGAAACACAGTCCACACCATTATGTACCAAGAAGACAGAAAAAAACTTCAGATTTCCGAGGTGTCAAAATGGGAAAAACAAAGAATGAACAAAATATGATAATGGTAACAATAAGATGTCTAGGACTTACTATACACAGGGACTATTTTTAGCACTTCACGTGTATTGATTCATTTGATACATGAATCTATGAACATCCCATTTTACGGATGAGAAAACTAAGACTCAGACACGCTGGCTCTCTGCCCCGGCACACACAGCTTCTGAGAGGCAGAGCTGGGATTCAAACCCAGACTGCACCTGGCCCCACACTCTCTACAGCTCTATAGGAACTAAAGGGGGAGACCGCTCATTCCAAATCTGTCCCAAGGTCCAGCATCCCCCTGAGCAGTCCACCACCCATTCCAGAAAGTTCAGTGGCTGTCAATCAGCTTGTCTGTAAGTAACCACTCTTAAATTAACTTTTTTGAGAAAAAAAATCTATCTGTCTATCTATATCTATCTCTATATCGATAGCAGTTCACAGCTCTGCCCTGACGTCCCTTTGTCAGATGGCAAACAAATTCGGGCAGTGGCCACAGGTCAAAGAGCCCTGTGTTGTTCGCTGGCTTTTTTTTTTTTTTTTTTCCTTTTTGTCTTTTTTCGTGACCGGCAACGGATCGCAACCCTCAGTGTCACGCCCGTACCGGCCAGGGACCGGCAACCTGATCGCAACCCTCGGTGCTGCGCCCGCACCTCTCTCAGCCAGTGAGCGGCCGGTCTGTACGTGGGATCCGAACCCTCGGCGGGAGCCAGGCCAGCCCCCTTCGCTGGCTTTATATAGAGGACATCAGGTCAGTTAATGTATCACAGCCCTTGCGCCTGAGCTCACTCAGTAAGTATTTATCGCGTGGGGCCGGCCCGGTGGCGCACTGCGATAGTGCACCGCTTGGGAAGCGCGGCGGCGCTCCCGCCGAGGGTTCGGATCCCACATACAGACCGGTTCCCGCTCACTGGCTGAGCGAGGTGCGGGAGCAGCGCCGAGGGTTGCGATCCCGTTGCCGGTCCCAGTCCGGTACGGGGGCGACACTGAGGGTTGCGATCCGATGCCGGACACGGAAAAAGACAAAAAAAAAAAAAAAAGTATTTATCGCGCCCCCACCAGGCACAGGACAGCCAGGCACGGAAGAGCCGGTTAAACGAGAGACTGCCCTGCAAGCTCGATTACTCGGGAACACGAAACTAAAAACGCCCGAAGTTTAAGAGAAAATGGAAGCAAGATGGTGAGGAAGTGCCCTGCAGGGCCATCTCTTAGATGGCTTTTTCTTCTCTGGATTTTTTCCCCAGGTATTCATGGCACCCTGGAGCATTTCACCTCAGCAAAGAGGATGCTGCTACTTGGGTTCCCATGGAAACCAAACTGGGACAGGAGGAACAAAGAGCTCCTCAAGGTCATCGGTGCGAAGTGCAGTAGAGACAGAGACAGCAAGTAGCTGAGCCGCCTCCTCCCCTCCCCGCCACCACCTCGGTGGCCCCACCGCTCAGCAGCGGGCCCAGCCCTTCCCCTGCCTGGGCGATCCCGCGGGGTGGCCACGCTGCAGGCCTCGCAATGCACGGGTGGCCCCAGGCCCTTCCGCCTGCTCGGTGCCCGGGCTCCAGGCGCGTCCACTTCATTCGGCCGCTGCTCCCTGGCCCGCGGGCCGGTCCCCGCCCTGGCTCTCTGGCCTGTGCTCCGCCACGTGTGGGCGTCAGCGGCGCGGCTTAGCTCTTCCGTGCTGAACGCCCCAGCCTGGAACTTTTCCTTCCTTCCCAAAGCCTAGACTGTTTCTGCAAAGACTTTGCTGCCTTCCAGAACCCAGGATGCAGAGGAGGAGGGCCAGCCTTCTCTTGGAGTAACTATCAGAGCTGTCAATTCCCAGCTCAGTCCAGTCCCCAAAGCTGGGACAGTCCCTACCCAACCTCAGGGAGCCAGACCCTGTCACCGGGTCTTGGCAAGCCTAGGAGTCCAAGCACAGAACTCAGGACCCTCAGCGCTCCGTGAGAACAGTGTCTTCCCATGTTTACAGGCAAAAGACAGGTCCACTCTTTCTTGCCTTGGTTTTGATCAGGATCCAAGTTGCGCCCAGCTTCCTGCAGCCAGCCTTGGGCATTTGGGACCCTGCCTCATCTGACATCTCACTGCTGGCCTCTGGGTCTCCAGCCAGCACAGCCTCTGCCATCTGGAGAAGGAGCAGATCTGAAGCTGGCCCCTGGGGGAGCCCTGCCTGCAGAAGAGGAGGGACTTGGCTTCTCCTCTTTTATTGTAAGGGCCAGTGCTTAAGGGATTAAAACCCGAATCAACTGCAGGCTACAAGCAGCCAAGGGGGCAGCAGCACTGGGGTAATAGTGGCTATTCCTGTTGTTAGGGTCTGTTTCAGCTGTCCTCAGATCACCCAAGGAGAGGCCTGTCCTCCCAGAGGGAAGAACGACTGGGTTATAATCAGCCACCTTAGGAGATACTTTTGAAAACTCACAGTGAAAGCCATTTGTGCTGAATCTGAGGACAGGGAGGAGGGTAGTAGGTTAGGAGCACCGCGATTAGCCAGCCATGGGACCAGCCCCCATGTCCACAGCTGTAACGTGTGGGCCACACTGATTCTCTGCGGCTGCTTCCAACCATATTCATGGTTAACATCCACTCATTTATCAGTGCAGGGCCCAGGCGTGAAGCTGGAAGCTGCCTGCACTGAGACCTGCTGTACCTGCCAGCATTTGGCCCCTGCCCCCTGGTTTAATCCTCATAACAAACCACAAGGTAGGAACCATTATAGTCCCCACTTTATGCGAGGACCCAGTTGCAATCTGGACAGACAGCCTGACTGCAGAGCCCCTACTCTGAAGAGGGACTCGACCCAAGAAGTCCCTGAGAATCCTGGAGAAGGTTATCAGTCTTGGTCCCAGCTGGGAAGGGCACACTCCAACAGCATAACTGAGGAGAGTTTAATAAAAGGGTCATTTGCAAAGCTGTGGGCTGGTTTTAGGGGAAGCGACAGAGATGGAGCAGTCCATGCAGCTGAAGGGCCAAGGTGAGGAAAAAAGTCACCTGAACCCAGGTAGGCAGAGAGCTGGATGTGTTACCGACAGGTCAGGCTCGGCTTGCCCTCTCGCCTTAAACAAATGACCTGAAAATCTAAAAGTTGATGCAAGGATTGATAGGTTTATTCAGATTACTGGTACCCAACTAAATGTCTAACCAAGCAAACAAAGAGAAAGGAGGAGCAGTGGGGTCCAGTTTAGCCTAGTCCTAATCGGTGGGGCCAACCTCTTCCATTAACAGTAATTAATAAAAGCAGTTCTCCCCACTGTTTTCAGCATAAAAAAGAGAAGTATGGACTAGATTTAAATCAGAAAAACAAAGCATAGCCAGGAACCCTCCAGGATGCACCTATACAGAAGTGGATACAATCCAACCAAACAGAAGAGGGCTCAGAAAATCAGAGA
>NW_007726358.1:605633-607190 GCF_000696425.1 Galeopterus variegatus
ATCCAGTTTAGCCTAGTCCTAATCGGTGGGGCCAACCTATTCCATTAACAGTAATTAATAAAAGCAGTTCTCCCCACTGTTTTCAGCATAAAAAAGAGAAGTATGGACTAGATTTAAATCAGAAAAACAAAGCATAGCCAGGAACCCTCCAGGATGCACCTATACAGAAGTGGATACAATCCAACCAAACAGAAGAGGGCTCAGAAAATCAGAGAAAGGTAAAGAGAATAAAGCATTGCCTTGTCAGAATTTAGGCCAGGGACTCAAGGAGAGATCTACCAGCAGCAGAGACATGGGAGCAAAGTAGTCCCAGTGGCCACTTGCCTCTTGCAGCTAGAGTCCTCTCCAGTGCCCAAAGCTTTCCAATTTTTACCAGTGATTAAATTAGGCTCTTGGATTCCAAAGTCGTAGAAATAAACAATGTACCCAAATAGTAAAGCAAGCAACTGCTTATTAAAAAAGGAGATAGACTTATGCATAAGGCAGGTAGCTGTTCAGGGTCTTTTATAGGGAAAGGAGTTAAGGGGTATAGGCCAGCATCACTGGAAGTGGTCCATTCTGTTCTTTCTGGTTGTATCATCAGTGCATCCTCAGTGGGCCCAAGATGGAAGTGGTGTTCATCATTGTCACCCCAGGAGGGTCACTGTAGCAGTCACCTTGATGCTTTGTGCATAGGCGGGAATTCCTAAAGGGGTCTTAAGGTTAGTCTGTAACTTTTACAATTATACTAAACAAGCCTTGGGGAGGGGTTTTGCAACTCAGTAAATATCTGTTTTCTCTCTTATCTCAGTCCGTCAGGGCAGCCCATGGAGTAATCATTTCCCCTGAGGGGTCTCATGACTGAGGAATGGAAAAGTAACAAAGTGTCCTCTGCATGGAAAATGGAGTCAGTTTGGTTCACAGGCTTAGCCTTACTCTGTTTCAGATGGACAGGCCACCACAGAGCTGTGGCTTTCCATAGAGGATGCAGCCACCCATGACCGTGCAGGTAAACAAAGCTGGTTCTCCTCCTACCTCCTCCTCCTCTGCAGCGCCTTCCTTTGGCCGAACCCCACCATTGCTGTGCATCGGCCTGTGCCCTGGGGAGCAGAGCAGGGGGAGGGTGCATCAATCTGGAAGGATGACCGGAAGACACAGCATGCCAGGAGTGCCCCTCCCATGGGAGACCTGTGCTCCCCTCAATGGGACACACTCTTCGGGGTCACTGGGTAGGCAACCCCCCCACTACCCTCTTCCCAACCAGCCAACTCCCCTTTTGGGGGGCATCCAGGCCTGTGCCTGGCACCCTGCACCAGCGTGCGGTAGAGGGAAGGGAGCAGAGTTCCTTTCAGGAACTTGATGGGCTGACCCCACATGGTGAGAGGTGCCCCCCGACAAGTTAGATAGAGCCACAGGGCCATGAGAGGGGAGCCAACTCTAAACTGTTGAGATCACTGCCCTTAAGAAAGGATTCCTAGGGCCGGCCGGTGGCGCACTGGATAAGTGCGCCGCAGCGGCGCTCCCGTCCGAGGGTTCGGATCCCACGTACAGACCGGCTCCCGCTCACTGGCTGAGCGA
>NW_007726358.1:607682-640603 GCF_000696425.1 Galeopterus variegatus
GTACGGGGGCGACACTGAGGGTTGCGATCCGTTGCCGGACACGGAAAAAAGACAAAAAGAAGAAAAAGAAAAAGAAAAAAAAAAAAAAAGAAAGGATTCCTAAAATTGCCCTGTCCCTGATGCCAGGACTAACAAGACTCCTTAGGGTCCACAGTCACGTGAAGTCCCGAGCCCTCCCAGCCCTGGAGGAGGAGCACTGCGTGCCCCAACCCGTCTCCAGCGCTAAGCTCTCGGATTCAGGGAAGAAGCCATCTTGGACAGGAAGCCCACATCCATCCCAGGCTGCCCTTCTCTAGCCCTCTCTCCCACCGTCCACACTTGAGCATCTCCCTGTCTTCCTTTCTGCCCTGCTGGATGTCACGGGCCCCAGTCCAGGGAAGCTGGTCCCTTCACATGACTCTCGTAGCCTCATCCTCTGGTTCCTGTGGGCCCTCCCTGCCTTGGGGACTGCCAGGTCACCCTGGTCCCTGCTCTTTCTCCCACACAAGTCCCTGGTGGCCCAGGCCTCCATGGAGGAGCTTTGTTCTGAGCCAGTGCCCACATCTCTCCCCTGCGGGGGTGGGGAAGCTCCCAGGGCCCGGGCCTCACTCTCAGCAGCCTGTGACCCAGTGTCCATGACTTCCAGAGGCCTTTACAAGCTCATGAGGCCATGACGGCTCCTCTCTCCTGAATGGGATCAGGTGCCCTTACAAAGGGGCTTGACAGAGGGCACCCTTGCACTTTCCACCACATGAGGACACAGCACTGAAGGCTCCTTCTCGGGACCCCAAACCTGCCCGCACCTTGTTTGACCTCGGATTCCCAGCTTCCACAAGTGTAAGAAATACCTGTCTGTTCTTTATAAATTACCCAGTCTCAAATATTCTGTTACAGCAGTGCAAACAGACCAGGACAGGCAGAATGTCGGTGGCCCCAGCAACATCCCCGCATGCCCCCACCCCGACACACCCATGGTCGTGTCGGTGAGTTCCCACGGGTGCCCCGACAGTGGGCATGGGGAGCGCTGGCACAGCTCTCAACACGCGTTCCCGTGGTGGAAGCGCCCCTCAGCAGGCTCATTGCAAGAAGCCAGAGCGAGAGAGGAGGAAGGGGGCAGCAAGCAGGCAGAAAGCAGGACGGGCCTGGGGGCCCGGGAGGAGTGGGGGTGGCGCACAACAGCTTCCTCCCACCCTCACGGTCTCTGCTGAAACGGGACTTTCTCCCGGGAAGATGAAAAGCTCAGTGTCTGCACTCCTCTCCTGAATAACTTCTGGGATAGGTTTGTCATCTCCCCCGACTCTGTGCCTTCATATCAGCTATTCTTCCTGCCTGAAGTGCTTTTCCTCTCCTCCATCTTGCCAATTTTTAAGGGTTTTCTGAGATAGAATAGAAAGCATTTCAGGGAAGACTTCCCTAGCCGCCTCCCACCTGGGGTGAATGCCTCTCCTCGGGCCACCAGGCTTCTCAACTCCAAACCACCATTCACGTTGCAATCTGAGTCCCTGTTGTGTGTGGTTATCAATTTATTGCCTCTCAGCCCCAGATGCACCCTTCATTGCCTTACTCTGTGATAATGACACTGGGCCCTGTAAACATTTCTCCCTCGCCAGCTGGCATGATGTCCACTAAAGAGGCACTGCAGGAGGAAGGGGTCTCTCCCTGGTTCTGGTGCTTCTGTTTCTAGTTGCCTGTGGCTGCCAGGGGTGTGCATGCAGAATGCTCAGTGCTGCTCACTCTCCAGCAAATGCTGTTGTCAGTCCCAGCCTGTGTTCCTGACCTGCTGGCCCCCTGCAAGGCATTGCTGGTCCTGGCCCACGATTCCCTGTATTCCACCTTGTACCCCGGTGGGAAGCTCACAGCTTGCCAGCCCTCCAACCCCGCCTTTCCCTGTGGACCAGCTGTGGCCCAGGACAACCCTGTCTGCTTCTCCACCATCCAGGCGGCTTCAGCCACACCTTCTCCAAAGAGGTTGGAATTCCAGTCTGGGGGAGGGGACCCCCTTGCAAGTTTGTTTCTTCTTGGATACTCCACCTCAGCCTTGGGATGTTCTTTAGAGTTCTGTCTTATGACCTCCTAGTAACGAATCCCCCGTGAACAGTCAAAGCTCTTATCACACTTTCCCCGTTCATATCCCCGTGTGGTTTCTGCCTTGGAGGAGACCTGCCTGCTACACTTGGAATAGTCGTGCTCCAAAAGTGGAGCTGGGAGGAGGAGCTGCCCTCACATAACTAGAATGGTGAAGGGACCCTCTAGAAGTGTCCAGCACAGGGCCCTTCCCTGTGCACTGCTCTCACACAGAGGGTGGCCCACAGCCGTCTGTCTCCCACAAGCCTATAGGCACCTCTGTGTCTTTAGTGCCTGATGGAGTCCTGGCATATAGTTAAGTGGTGTGGACAAGTAAGTGATGGGTGAATAAACGAATAAACCTCCCACCCACCAGCCACAAATAGTGGGACACAACCAAGGACTCCTTAAAACAGGCTGTCGAAGCTCATGTGCCACAGCACACCCAGGGTGCCCCAGGCCCCAGGCCACCACAGCTGAGTCCTTCCCTTTGTCCTACACCCATCCAAACTTAAGTGCCCCACAGCACAGACTTCCCTACAGGCCCCAAGTTAATGTCTAAGTGTCCATCCTGCCTCTGTTCATTAGGGTACAGTAGAAAGAGTTTGGCCTATGGACTGATCCAAGTTTAAATCCCAGCTTAGTCACCTCTGGCTGTGTGACCCAGTGCAGTTGCTCCCCAAGGGTGGCCCCTGGACCAGTGGCATCAGTATCTCCTGGAATTGGTTAGAAATGCACGCTCTTGAGCCTCATCCCAGATCTGTGAAGTCGGAAACTCTGCAATCTGTATTTTCACAAGTAAATCTGATGTTCTCAAAGGTTTGAGAACCATTGATATAATTTCAAGTAACTTCTCTATGCCTCAGGTGCAAGTGGTAATAATTCTATCTTCCTCACACAGTTGCTACAAGGACTTGATGATATGCGTATGAAACACCTAGCACAAAGTCGGAGTGCAGGAGTGTGGCTACAGGACATACAGAACGCACCGGGCCTTGTCCCTTCCTTCCCCTCTCCCCCATCTCCTTCCTGGAAGTTGGAGGACCTGTGGACGTGGTCTCCTCCAGCACATCGTCCTCCACTGACAGGTCGGGGCAACGCTTTCTAAATGTGCTCAGTCCGGAGAGGAGGCTCCCCGAGATGCCCTCTGTGGGGAATGGCTGAGTCCCTGCCTGTCCTTCGCAGGCTGACAGTGGTGGCGGCTGGCTCAGGCATGCCAGTCCCTAATTTGCAATGAGTGCTGCTGGGTGGGTGAGCAGGGACGGAGTAGCCGCATTGCCGGGATGGCTGAATCCAGCCTGTAGGGGGGCCAGGTTTTCTTTATGTGTAAATCACTTTCATGTGCGTAACAGAAATCTGAATTCTCTTTATAAAGCTGATTTTAGCCCTCCTCACCTCTTCCTCTTCTGTTTAAAATCGTCCTCTCTTGAGGGACAAGGTGACATGAAAAACACAAGGTTCATGAAGGTGCGTGAAGACCAGCAAGGCAGGTCTGGCTAAAGAGCTGGGGCCTGGCGGTTTCTAGCCAGCCTCTCATACTTGCCTTCAGTGTGTTTATTTTGCAGATTGGTTTTCCCAATTTTCCATGCTTTTTCTCAGACACTCCGCCTTTCCTCAGGAGCTGCCGCCAGAAGTGTCCCAGGCTCCCGAGCCTGGGCAGTGAGAAGCTTCAAGGGCCTCAGCCATGCCCTGCTGAAATCTGCATCTAAGCCAGCCCTGACCAGGCAGCCGCCAGAAGCACCCTGGGCTCCCCTGCCGGAATGAGGGTGGTGCCACAGGCCTCAACCACAGCCCTCCCTCTTTCCTCCTCCCACCCTACCCCCCTCCCTCCTCCTCTCAACTCCTCTGAAACAACATCTTAGAATGTAAAATAATAATAATAATAAATACATAAATTTTTTAAAAAGTTTCTGGCTTGAGTGACTAAGTAGAGGATAATTAGAGAATTTGGAAGGTGTAATTTGGAGAAGAAAATTATTGGTCACTCTAGACATGTTGTGTTGAGGGGCCTGTGGGATATCTGGATGGGAGCAGCCCAGGAGGAAGGTGGACTGACAGGTCTGGAGCTTAGGAGACAGTTCTGAATGAAAGGTACAAACAGGTGGGAAAGGAAGTCCTTGGGGTGGATGTGATCTCCCAGGAAGAATGTGAGGGTAAAGAAAAAGGACTGAGGACAAAATCTTCAAGAATACCAACATTAGGGCCGGCCCGGTGGCGCACTGGAGAGTGCGCCGCTTGGTAGTGCGGTGGCGCTCCCACCGAGGGTTCGGATCCCATGTGGAGACCGGTTCCCGCTCACTGGCTGAGCGCGGTGCGGGTGCAACACCAAGGGTTGCAATCCCGTTACCGGTCAATAAAAAAGACAAAAAGGAAAAAAAAAAAGAATACCAACATTGGAGGGCTATGAAGAAGAAAAGTTGCCCAATGAATGGGGCTCATTATTCGGGACAGTATTTTTTGGTATCCATTTTTAGATCACTTTACACTTTAACAGGACAGAATGTTTTGATGGGTAGTTGTAAAGCTACATGACTATGCCAATTGTAGGGTTAGGCAATTCATAACTAAAGCCAAAACGTTTCATTATTTTAGTTATACTAAGTTTCCATTTGTATTGTCAGGGCTAAGGCTCAGACCCTTCAAACCCATTGTACACGCTGGGTCACCAGACCCCTCACATGCCAGGCTGGATCACCAGACCCCTCATACACAGGTCCATGCTAGGTAATTGGGAAAGTTCCTGGGAGCCATTGGCAGATGACATGAGCTCAGTGCTCAACAGTAGCAGCAGCAGCAGTGGCAGCCTCTTCGGGCATTCTGGGGCACTGTCAGCAACAGTTTGCAGCAATAGCCTCCAGCAGCAGTAGCAGCCTCCCTGTGGCTGCCCCGGGGGCATTGCGGGGGTAGGGGGCACCATGGATCAGAGCCACTCATCTTTATACTTAAGTCATAACCCAGGACACCTGGGTGCACATGCACAATTACAGTAGTTGTAGGGAAAATATAGGAAAATGGTCAGGGCCCCTCAGACATACAGAACCTTTTTTTTTTTTCCTTTTTGTCTTTTTTCGTGACTGGCAACGGATCGCAACCCTCAGTGTCGCGCCCGTACCAGACCGGGACTGGCAACGGAATCGCAACCCTCGGTGTTGCGCCCGCACCTCGCTCAGCCAGTGAGCGGCCGGTCTGTATGTGGGATCCGAACCCTCGGCGGGAGTGCCGCCACACTCCCATGCGGCGCACTGTAGCAGTGCGCCACCGGGCCGGCCCAGACATGCAGAATCTTGCTGACCATTTTCTGTAAATATCCATGTGCGCCCAGGTGTCCCTGGCTTATTATTTAATGAAATTGCATATGGGCACCCAGGTGTCCTTGCTTATGGATCTAAGTCCTTTATGGACTAACAGCTCTGATACACGGCACTCCAGGAGGCCACTAGGGCGGCTGCTCCTAGCTCTGAATAAAGCCTATTAATTTTTACCCACGGCTCCCAGGACCTTTTCCTATTACCTAGCTCGTGGACCTGTGTGAAGGGTTTGTGGCCCAGTCTGTACAATGGGCTTGAGGGGTCTGTGAGCCCTAGCCCTAGCTTGACAGTAGTGATTAGTAAATACAGCTCTATTTAAGTATTATCTCAGACTATTCAATACATTTACTCAATAATCACAATGAGATGTATGCAATAACCAGAGTTAAATGCCCTAGTTAGGGGCAGAGAGAGAGATTGAGCTGGGCAGGAGGACAGCTGTCTCATCAGTGATAGTTTAGGCGATGTGGACATAATGTACTCTCCTCACTGAGGCTCCAGTCCTTACACACTGAAAAAGTAAAAATTCTTTCAGTAAAATTGCCTTCAGTACAAGATGACTAGTTGAATTTTTTGGGTGTGAGTATAAAAAAATCATAAAGATATTTTGGAAAGACAAAGTGGAATCTGCTTTTCTACATCCCACGTTTGAATTGGGGCAGCACGGGTATTTAAGTGTGTCTTGGCTGGAAATAAAATGGATTTTCCCCTTTCCCTCTTTATGTGTATGTTGTTGGTAATAACTTACAAAATATTTTCCTATTAATACTATAATGCCCCCAAGTAAATGTTTAACCATGTTTGCACCTCAAGAAGAACTTAACGTTGAGTGCTTTACCATATGTAGGCCTCATTTTAAGTGCACTAGGTATATAAACCCATGTGTTCTGCACAGCCATGTTATGGAATCAATATTATTCTTATTTTACAGATGAATAAACAGCAGGATAGGGAAGTCGAATCATTTAGCCCAGGTCACCCAAGGAGTAAGCAGCCAACCCAGATTCATACCAAGCCAGTCTGGCTCCTGTCGCTGGTCTCTTGCCTATTATTTTATAGCACTTTTAATTCATAGGTCCTAGTGGTTATTAATAAATGAAACTGTTTAGATTGTACAGGTACTTTTGAATTTCTCAGACGAAGCCAAAGATAGTCAACAACTATGAACTGACATGAGGATTTATGATAAATAAATAATCAGTGAAGCAGAATAATTCATAAATGTACTTTCTTGCAATTAGGTGATATAATATATGTACATTTCATTACACAATCTTATGCATATTTATCACGTTTTGATGGTTTTCAACTGTCTGGTTTTCAGATAGACTATAAATTCTCCGAGGTTAAGAAGCACACACTCCCAATATTCAGAGCCTTAGCACAGGAAACCAGCGAAAGCCCAATTATGCATTTTTAATGAATGAGTCAGGTAATGAAAGGGAGCTCAGACAGCTTCTTTAGTTCACAAAAATATTTTCAGTTATTTTCCCAATTGCTTGAATTGGGAAATCTAAGTCTAAAATATGTTTTAGTGCTTTATGTTTATTTCTCTTTTAGAAGATATTTAAATACATTTTTTATAACTTCAAGAGACATGTATCCATATAGACATGATTCCTTTTGAAAGAACCCTACAGAATCCATAGTATTAAGAATTTTTTTTGTGCTTTATGTTTATTTCTCTTTTAGAAGATATTTAAATACATTTTTTATAACTTCAAGAGAAATGTATCCATATAGACATGATTCCTTTTGAAAGAACCCTACAGAATCCATAGTATTAAGAATTTTTTTTAAAACATATGAAGAATAAAATTTCTTGCCTGAGCTGATCTCTGAACCAAAAGTCTGCAAATGAAGGTTGGCTGTGGCCCAAAGTTATCCCCAAACTCTCCTGACAACATACTGAATGCTTCTCTCTCTCTCTCTGTCTCTCTTTCTCTTTCTCTCTCTCCCTCCCCCCACCTCTCCATCAAAGGTATTTTCAGATACAGTTCTTGCCTAGTAGACAATGTCTGATATTAAGTGTTAAAGAATTAACGTTGGTGGTCACAGCCCTTCAGCTGAAAGCCCTAAGAAGACTTTTGCTCCTGGTCATGGAGCATTCAGCAATTTAGAACAACTTCCAGCTGAGAAGAAATAGAAAAGGTAGATAAAATCTTTTTTTAAACTGCTCTTGAAGGCATCATTAGCTCTTTTACTGGGAAAGGATCTAGGAGAGAGAACAGAAGCCCAGAAAGGTGAGCCCAGCAGCTGGGGCTTTTCATCTGGTGTATGTGTTGACTCTAGAGGAATTGGCTGAAAGGCTGAGTGCACATTGCAGGGCTTAATGTACCTGGATTGGAGTGTAGAGCTCACCAGCATAGGGGTGAGCCCGTGCATAACAGGATGGCCTGGTGAACACACTTCCTTTTGGGTTGGGATCACTGAAATGTTGTACCCTAGGAGCAAGGTGAACTGAAGCAGATCACTCTCAAGGAGACTGCAATAGAGCTTTAAGCTATCTCAGTCTCTGAAATTGGATTAAGGTAACTCCAAGTGCTGGCATCCCTAGATGCACAGCAGAATTAGGCATAAATCCTCTAGGGAGGAAGGTGGTATTATCCTAGTCCTCAAATTATTTTAGTGAACAATCTTTCAAAAACAATGTTCAGCACGCAAGGAGAAAAGAAAACAAGCTAAGAGAAAAAATATGCAATAGAAACAGATTTACAGGAACTTCAGAAATAAGAGTTATTGGACATGGACTTTAAAATATCTATGCATGTATGTTTAAGATAACAAAAGACTACGGAGAATTTTGGTGGAGAATGGGAAAATATACATACATATATACATATATGTACATATATATATACACACACACATATATATTCCAGAACTGAAAGTTACAAAAGTCTACTTTTGTAAAAATCAATGAATGTGTTCAATAATAGATTAAATAAATCTGAAAAGGTAATTATCGAACTTATGGGCTGGTGAAAGAAATACCCAGAATGAAGCATGGAGAGAGAAAACAATGACAAATATATAAGAGAGTGTGTTGACCTAAATTTGGCCTGAGGCTGCCTCCATATCTTGAGTCCATACATAACAAACCACAACCTCACTTAGTTCACAAACTCGAAAGCCTAACTTTGAAGTATATGTTATGACAAATAGCTAGGTTTCAGCCAATTACAGCAGCCAAGCTTCAGCATAACAAACCACAACCTCACTTAGTTCACAAACTCGAAAGCCTAACTTTGAAGTATATGTTGTGACAAATAGCTAGGTTTCAGCCAATTACAGCAGCCAAGCTTCACCCAATCACAGGCAGCCGACTGAGCACACCATGTCCAAATAAGGCAAATACCTACCTATAACCCAGCTCAGTTTCTGTACCTCACTTCCATTTTCTGTCTATAAATACTTCCTGCCCACACTGCAGAGTGAAGCACTCTGAACTTCTTATGGTTCTGAAGGCTGCCCAGTTCACAAATCATTCTTTGCTCAATTAAACTCTGCTCAATTTAATTTGTCAGAAGTTTTTCTGTTTAACAAGAGTAAGAGACAGAGAGACTACAGCAAGAGAAAGTAACATAAATATACTTGGACTCCCAGGAGAGGAGAACAAAAAATGAAGCAGAGACAATATTTAGAGAAAGAATGACTGACAACTTTACAAAAAATCTGAAAAATATTAACGCACATATTTAAGAAGTTCTACAACTCTAAGCCAGTTTCATTTAAAAAATTGTAGTATATACATATATGCATATACATCATCTCCATATCTAGGTACATTATACTAAAAATCCTAAAAAACAAAGAGATAATCTTAAATGAAGTTTGAGGGGATAGAAAAACAATTACCTTCAAAGGAGTAAAAATTTGAGTTCAACTTCTCAAAAGAAACAATGAAAGTCAGAAGACAATGAAAAGAAAAAAATAGCAAGCCTATATCCAATTAAAATGACCTTCAAGAATGAATGTGAAATAGAAACATTTTTAAATAAACAGAAACTGAGATAACCAATAGCAGACCCACACTTAAGGAAATACTAAAAGATGTTATTCAGGCAGAAGGAAATAATCTCACATGGAAATTCAAAGACAGACTAACTATAATGGGAAAATAGATAAATTGGACTACATTAAGACTTCTTACCTCAAAAGACATCATTAAGAGAGTAAAAAGATTAGCCACAGAGTGGGAGAAGATATTTGAAACACATTAAACAAAAGGTTCATATCCTTTTTTACATATTCTTATGCAAAGCACTCTTTGAAATTAAGAAAAAGAGAAAAAAGACAAACACTCAAAAAATGGGTAATTGGTAGTTCACAAAAAAGAAAGGGGCTTCTGGGGTGTTGGCAATGTTTTTGTTGACCTGGATGAAGGCCACATGGGCATTCGCTTTGGAATAAAGCTTAGTTGGCACTTTTCCCAATGTGTTATATTTCACAGTACAAAAGGTTTTATAAAAAGAGTGAAACTAGAAAAAAAAAGATTAAAAAAAAAAGATAAATGCTGAAAGGTGGTGGGGATTAGGAAGACAAGGTCTTGGAAAAATACATAGAGAACTTCAATTGTTATTACTAATGTTCTTTTTTCTAAATTGAGTAATACATTCATAGCATTCAGTTACTTATCATGCTTCCTATTTTTAACGAGTATGCAGATTGCTTATAGTTATTTGGCTTTAATTTAAAAATTAACTTTAAAAAGATAAAATCATAGAAATATATATATTTTCTTATATGTCCATTTATAAGCATAATTCAAGATGGAAAAGGGAGCAAACTCTGTTCCCTGGTTTAAACCCTAAAGAAGTACATGGGAATCTGCTAATGTTAGATTGGAGTCTTAGTCAGTGGCTCAATGTCCATCGAAACTAATAGGAATGGTTAGGTAAGGAGACTGCACACATGTGGCTTCTGAAGGTTCCTTGCTTTGTCCTGCAGAGCCAAGCTAGGCCTGAGCCATGAAAATCATATTGGAAAAAGAAGTCAAGCGTGTTCAGGATTAGGCTCAGAATCCCCAAAGTTCTCTCCAAGCGAACAACCTTTGGACTGTTGAGAAGGCAGGATTCCCCAGATGGCATAGCAGGCACCACAGATCTAGCCATGGATCTAGCTGATGCCTAGACACCTCTTGCTCCTCTCCCTACCTGAGGTCTCAAGAACATTTTTCTGCCTATTTTGATTCTCCCTACTTTTTTAGCTGTAACATTTGTGGGTCCCCAACCTGCAAATGCACTAGTTTTCTATAGCCGCTATAACAAACTTAATGGTTTAAAGAACGTATTATTTATTGTCTTTCTAAAGTCAATTCTAAAGTTCAGGAGTCTGATATGAGTCTCACTGTGTTAAAATCAAGTTGTCAGCAGGGCTGTGCTCCTTTCTGGAGGGTGTAGGGGAGAACTGATTTCCTTACTCTTACAGTTTCTAAAGGCTGCACACATTCCTGGGCGCACAACTGCCTTCCTCCGTCTTTAAAGCCAGTGACGGCAACCTGCTTCCATTTCACATCTCCTTCTCTGCCTCTCCCACTTTTAAGGACACTTGTGATGATACTAGGCCCACAGATAATCTCCCTATTTTAAAATGAACTGATTTGTAACCTTAATTCCCCCCTGCCAAGTAAGCGAACATATTCAGGGATTCCAGGGATTAGAACATGACGTGTTTGGGTGTCCATTATTCTTCCTATTACAGTGCTTCACTAGCTAACTAGCCTTGCCTTCTCAACACGTTCCAATCAGTGGGGTGTGTGTATGTGTGTGTACATGCACCCACATGAGGACTCCATTTGAATTTGAATTGGTAGCCACTGATTGTCAGACATACGAGAAAACATTCTAACATAAGGAACAGAAACAAAGATAGATAAAAGGAAACTAAGGAGGAAAAGAATGAAAGAGACAGAATAATAGTAATGTCCTCTAATATCTCAGACAGACCCTACCTGGATCCGTTAAGTAGAACCAAAAGATGTGAAAAGATATCAAAGAAAGGAACACTCAAAGAACAAGAAAGAACTCAAAAATTTAAAATACAGAAGTAAAAAATTCAATATAAGGATTATTTTTTAAATGAGTAAATATCCCAGTAAGTAAAACAAAATGTCAGAGATGGACAACAGGAGAGAAAAAACAAGAGAAACTGAGGATCAATCCAGAAGTTCCAACATCCAAATAATAGGTGTTCAGAACGATCACTGAAAAGAAAATGGTAAAGAAAAAATTCCTTAAATCTCCAGAATGGCAGATCATATATTTGCAGATTGAAAGGACCACTGAATACTCAGCGTAGTTAGTGCAAGAAGACCCACACCAAGGGACATCATCGTTAAAATTCAGAACACCAGGAAAAAACAGAAGATCATGAAAGTTCCCAAAAAGGAAAATAGTTCACACATAAGGATCAAGAAACAGAATGGCATTAGACTTCTCGACAGTTAGATTTACTGCAAAAGACAAAAAACAATACCATCAAAATTATAAGGGGAATCTATTTTCAGGCAAGAATTCTACATTAAACCAAACCATCAAAGAATGTGAAAGCAGGAAAAAACTCAGGTTACAAAAATTACTTTCCTTGCACCTTTTTATTACATTATTTATTATTTGTTATTATTCCATTACAAAGAGGGAGTGAAACAAGACAGAGAAAGATGGGACCCCGGAAACCAGGGATTCCCCCCACAGAGAGAGGTAAAGAGAACCCCATAGTAATCACAGCTGTGAAGCAGGCCCAGGGAACAACTATTCTAGATTTGAAGGGCTCCAAGACATAGTTCTCTATTATCTGGTTCTAAAAAGAAAAACACAGAGGAATGGAGATTATCTGATAATGAGAAAAAATGTACAGTTCCACAGCAGAGGCTGAGGATGAAGTGAAAAAAATATTAAATATCGATTAAAGGGTTTCGTACTATGACTTGAATAGGAAAATGGAGATGGGATGGTGTGTGTGTTGTCAGGCAGGGGTGGAGCAGGGACCAGGCATGGAACTAGTACTAGCAAAAGAGTGTTAGCCTCATACTACTTATGAGAAAGTCGAGACATAATATCTAAAATGGAAAAATCAAGAACTAGCACATTATTTAGAAATAGGGTGGGAAATACCAGCAGAAATGTCTAAAAGAGTTGGAAAAGGTTGTCTCTGGGCAGTATAAATTGGGAAACGAATAGGAACTGCTGTTTTCGTATAATCTTTGTGATCCTATTTAACCTTGAAAATGAATTACTTGTATTGGTTTGAAAACATTCAGTTCTCTGGAGCTATTAGACTAATTCTCGCATCCTACTGGACATAACACTGACTTTCATTTACGTATTTCACTCTTTTCAGAGCATTTTCTCGTATATCACTCCATCTGTCTCTCAACAGTTCTGAGGCGGTCATGAGTGCAGTTACTGTGTCCATTTTACAGACAGAGCAATGGAGGCTTCAAGAGACGGGGTCACTTATCAAAGTCGCATGGTCAGTTTCCTCAAATTTTGTGTGGAATTAGGTAGATAAAAATAAATTAGTCATGTGGTTATTAACAAAGAAGCTGTGACCAAAACCAAAAATTCCTGACACCTAGTCCAGATAATTTTCACAGACAATGTTTCCTGGAATGTGAGCAGAGGAAGTGTTCTGTGAATAAGAGTTCTGTGATCCAGTACTATACACCCCCTCTTAGAACTTTAAAGTGCTACGATGTAGCGTGGACCTCTAACTCTGCAGTTAAAAACCAACCAACGAACCTGTTTAATCCATTATTTTCCAAACCTATGGGATCATGCTACCTTCTGTGGGTGGGAGTTGGGGAGACTCCCATTAGCAATGAAGTTCTGTGAAACAAAATGTGGGTGATGCTGCCCTGGGCCAAGTTAAAGCCCAGAACTTGTGAGCAGAGCCAACAGGTACTAGAAGGGAAAGTGGAGGGATAGTTCTGTTCCAGGAACAATGGCTCCTAAATCATGAGTGAAACAGAATCATCTGGGAAGTTCTGCTAACAGTACAGGTGCTGCGGCCCAGAAAGAGATAACTACTTTAGTGCAGCAACCATAAGAACATGTATTGTTACAAAGCTCTGCAGGGGATTCTGATATGCATCCAGGGTTGGGAACTCTGCCAGGGCTCAGAAGCCCTGCCTGGACTTGGCATGTGAAACCAGAGAAGTCAAGTCCAGATGTTCTATGCCATTTTCTAAAACTAGCAATAAACAATATTTAAGAATTTTACAACACAAACTTATCCTTAGAAATTATGGAGTCTCATAATGAAAGCAAACCTTCACTTGAGTTCTTCAGATTTTATCCAACCTGTTCATTTTACTACTTTTTCAAGGCTGGTTCCAAAAAAGTAGCTTAGCAGCTTTCTTTTATCAGCTCCCAGTATTTTCTGCCAGGTCGTTGCCCTTACAAGTGCTCTTGTAAAACTGGGGTGAACAGAGATGAAGAACAATCACACTGGATCACCTACTCAATCATATCATAATTTAAGTGAACCTTTTCAATAAACAGGAACACTTCTGAATAAAAAGTGTCTCAACAGCACCATCTGGTGGCTTCTTAAAAATATCACTTTCTATGCAGCAGACACATAAGAAGTCCAGCATCTGAAGGGACTCCTTGGTTATGAAGAACAGTCCTTTCCTCTAAGGCTGAGCTTAGGCAAAGTAACAGTTTGTTAAAGTTATTGTCTCCGGTGATCCTTTTCTTCTTAAACTTTGTGTACGTATGTATTTAATAAACCTATTTGGCACATATTGTGTGTCAAGCTCTCATGGAGCTTAACAAACTAGTGAAAAGATGGAAACAATAGATAAACCAATAAATAGAAGTAATTTCTGACTGAGAAGTACTATTTAGAGAATTAAGATGGTGACATGATCGAGTGGCTACTTGAAATTGCATTATCAAGGAAGGCCTCTCTGATGAAGTGACATCTTAAGTGACCACCCCAAAGGAAGAGCATTCTGGACAGAGGACACAGCTTGTACAAGGAACCTGGGAGAGGAGATGACATCAGATAGCAGATCCTACAAGCCATATTGCATGGTGTGGATTTAATTATAGTGCTATTGGAAGTCTTTGGAGGGGCAGGTACCAGAGGAGGGAGAGGAAAGAAGAGAGCTGCAGGTGGGCAGAACACTGCATTTGTTGGGCAGCAGGGCAAGTCACTCTCAAGTGACCTGAAGGCACAGGCTCAATCCTTAGGATTTCACAAATATTACATGATCTCAGGGTAGGAGGGTCTTTAAAAGTTTGTTCCGACTAACTATCCAATGTTTCAATCCCTCCTACAATACCCTTGCTCAGTTGTCATTCATTTCTGATTGCTTCCACCATTTAGGTCAATCAGAACGAGTTAAGTCCTTTTCTTCTGATATGCCTAGGCTGGCTCTCTTGCTTGTCACCTCCTTCCCAAGTCTCGCCTCTTTCACAGGTTAGCTGAATATGCTTGGGGAACTTGGGGAGTACCAGAGTAGGTAGGTGATCAGGTACCTTCCTGGATGATGAGGAGGTCTTCAGACTAGCAGTCACATTCTCTAAGATAGGGAACAAAAGGTGCCCATCTTTGTAAGACAGAATCATCCCAGAAAGCTAAGATTACCTTAAAGTAGGGGAGCAATGGTATTAGCATATCATCCTGGAACAGTTATTTGGGAGTAGCATAACAGTTTTTTTTGAGTCCAACATTGGATGCTTTTGCCTAGCTTCAGGAAAGCTACTCCTACAAGTTTTAGCTTTTTAAGAGAAGGGCCATAACAATCAAAAGAGCAAATATGGCCTTTGGCACTCTAATAATTATAAACACCAGTAAGAAGAGAGTCATCTCTCACGATAATTAAAGCAAAATACTTGCCAAGTGGCATCGAGAGGAACACCTACGAAGTAGTGTATCAGGAGGCCCAGGCAACTACATCCAGAGTTCTTGTGGCTTCTGGGATCCAAGGGCATTTGGGGGTCTTGGAGTCCCAGTAACTTTATCCTGTAGGGTCTAGGTAACATCAATGTTATCCCCTCTAAAACTCATGTAACTTAGAGAAGTTGATCATTCAGGAACTAACTCATTTATGTTTTCCTAGATTTTACCATCTCTTGGTACACAGGTTCTATATGTTTATTGAAAACTATCCGAGCCTTGATTTTTCCTTCTTTTCCAAAGTTGCTATGGCCTCAAAGAAAAAGAATTCCCTTTACATCTTCTCAGGTCTACATCCTAAGATGATTTGTAGGGTGGATATGTGTGTGTGGGAAGAAAGTCTCTCTTAGACACTTAGAACATCACCATTCCTCTCCTCTAGGGAACTCCCCTTCCCTATTTTCCAAACACTTCTCAAAACTGACTTCATTTAGAAAGACTTTGTGACTAATTCTACCAGTGTACCAGTGTTTATTCACTCTGACAGTTGAATATTAGATAAGCTAAGCCTAGCTGACTTTCCTTCTGGGACCATCACCCAACACCAGTAGTCCAAATGTGCTTGTAACATATTAAGGTAAACAGAACAGATGATGGGATTCATTCCTGCTACTAAGTGACATGACCTGTTATAGTCCAGCACCCAATACCAAGAGTTTCTGAGCACATGCTTTCCATTGCATTACCATGGAGAAATAGAGATCCGTCAGTTCATTCCTTCAACAAATATTGATGCACATATGCTATAGCACTGTTTAAAGAACTAGGATATAATAGTGAATAAGACAAAGTCCCTGTCCTCTTGTTTACATTCTAGAGGAAATATAAATATATAAGAAAATAAGTAGAATAAAGAGATTGAGAATAATAATTTTTAAAAAAGCTATTTTAGATAGGGCAATCAAGGGAAGTCCTAAGGTAGTACATTTGAGCAATGACTTGAAGTGAGGAAGCAAGCCACATAAATACCTGGGGCCCGGGCATTCTAGGAGGAGGGCTGTCGGTCAGTGCAAAGGCTGAGGTGGAAGTGGACTTGGCACATTTATGGAAGAACATGGAAGCCGATGAGGCTACAGTGACAGGGCAGACGGAGGGTGGTTGTACTTGACTCTCAGACAGCATTCTTGGAGCACCCTGCCACTTTGCAAGCCTTCCTCCATTTCTCCAGAACTTTCTCCTTACTTCCAGAAGCTTCTCCGTCTCCTCCAACCCATGATCAGAAACTTGTGGATGCAGGGCCAACCTCTTGCCACCATTGAGGAGTCCCCAAGTTAACACCATACCAGGCAACCTGCCAGACCTATGCTGCCCCTCAACTGTTTTTGCCCAGCGAAATGTTACTCCCTGAGCTTGTCTTGGGGGTCTTAACCATCTGTCGGCTGCAGAAAGCTAACGCACTGTTCTTCTGCATGATGCTGTAGTAGTCAGTAACCAATATCATGGGATAGTCTTGAGTCGAGAGTGGAATGGCATGGTGGATGTTGTACTGTGTGCTGCTTCCCAGCTCAGCTCTCCTTCCAGGCACGTGGCCCACCACACTGACCTCATGCCTTCCCTGTGGTCCGGCAGGGCCTTGAGGCTAGTTCTGGTCAATAAGCTGTGAGCAGGAATGACATGTCTTACTTCTGGGCTGTATTCTAACCATCCATGCAAGACCCTCCAGTGCTCTCCTCCCTTGTCACACCATCCCAGGCATTCAGGTGATGGGGGTAAGAAATGCAAGTGGCCGCACAGAGGACTGTTCCCCAGGAAGGTCACCTGGACTGCAACAGACTTGGGTCAAGCAGGAAATACATATTTTTGTGTGTCAAGTTACTTAATTTTGGTGATGTTACTACAGCAGAAACATGGCCTATCCTGACTAATGGGGAGGGGTTGCATTCCCTGCAAATCAACATCACAGCAATGCAGGCACTCCTGTGTTCGGGGTTTATGAACTTTGAAGATACACTTTGGGCAGACAGCATAACAGAGTGATAAAAACTGTAGGCTCTGGAGTCAGAAAGCTTGGGCTTGAATTCAGAGATGTGAATTCAAGCACATTACTTAAACATTCTGGGCCTCAGTTTCTTCATCTGTAAAGTGGAAATAAAAGAAAGAATGCAATCTCATATAATCATTAGGAAGACTAATGAGTGAATATTAATATACGCAAAACACTTAGGGATAGCCTGGCACATGGTAACTGATCAATACATTGCTAGTGCTATTAGCTACCATCAGTACAATCACTCTACTCTTTTCTGGAAAAGCATTTTGCTTTAACCAGTCTTGAATCAGGAAAAATGTATGTGTGCTTAAGAATAACGGAAAAGATCCTTACCAAGTTTTACTATCCAAAAATGGAGATAGAGTCAAAGCCATCTCTCTTTAGCAACTGTTCTGTAAAATACCAGACCTGTTTTTTCCCCTACTATTCTTTTGCAGCAATTTGTAATGCTCCTTCTATTCCTGCCACCTTGTGTACTGGATGAGCCTATGAGCCACTGGGTCAATACAACAAAGAGATGCCCATTAGAGAAGGCACAGTTCACAGTGGTTGCTAAAACCATTCCCCTAAACTGCACAGTTATCAGATCCAATGGACAATATAGCTCTAATACAGAATGTAGACATTATCTGGTAGTCATATTCAGTGCTATCTGGATAAAGATTTCCACTGAATAATTGCAAAAATATTTCTAGGTATTTACTCAGACCGCAGGGTCAGCAAGGACTTTCTACACTACCATGTCATGCTCCAAGATTCACTGTGAAGTCTCATCTTACCACTAAATTAAGTCTTGAATCTCTAGCCACCAAGACTTTCTTCCTGCTAGATAAATATCAACTATGGGAAACCTTTCAGTTTATTTTTTCAGAAAAGTTAGCCCTGCATAAATTCTTAATGATGCAACTGAAACTGATTAAATTCTTAACGACACAAGTATGTAAACATAACAGAGTCCTTATCCCTTTAACTGCTGCACAGTCTTGCACTATTTCACAGCGAAAATTCTGGATAACTTCTATTCCTTACTTCTGTCCTGCTAAACCTTTTAGAAACATCTATTATCTAATTTAATCCTCACAGTAATCTTTAGTACTATTATTATTCTCATTTTAGAGGCGAAAAAGCCACAGCTTAGTAAGAGTTTTAGAAAAAATTTTAAAGGGGTTTAGTAGTTCTGTAGGGATTTTAGAATTAGTAAGAAGCAGTCAAGTTTCAACTATTCAACTCTAAAGTCTGCTTTTATTAGAGTATAAACTATGCCACAGTGCCTGGGACTGAATTTCAGCTCCACATTCATTACCAGCTGTATGACAGTGGGCAAAGTGTTTAACCTTTGAGTGCCTTGGTTTCATCTATAAACCAATGGGTTATGAGGAATAAATGAGTTAACAGATGTAAATTCCTCACTACAGTGGCTGACACTGTAGTACATAGTAAGCATAGAGTATATTATTAACTGTTAAAAACATTGCTATATTGTTGCCCACAATTAAAACATAAAACTAATTAGCCAAATAACTTGATTGTGTGATAGCAGTTCTTATAAAAGTTTTGGTGAGAAGGAAAGTTACATTACTTGGTTCTAAAAGCTATTTCTGTTTCCCATGAATGCAGTATTTGAAACAGTTGACTGCCTGAATAGTAAATACATACTAGTTACATTCCCTAACCAGCCTACATGTCTCGCACCCAAAACACTTAACTATATCGTACATATAAACATATAATAGGAGGCAATGGTGTAGACAATCAGCAGTATTTTTATCTCCTTTTAAGGGGATATTGTTTTTTGTGTTTGTTCAGCTCAATTAATTCTAATTTTTACATGTCATTGTTATGACGCTGAGCTTAATATTTAAACCCAGGGAAATTAATGATAAATTTCTGTTCCAGTATCACCGAAGTGATGGGGAACCAAGGTGTGAATGAGAAAAAGTGGTAAAGCTAAATGAACTAGAGACGGGTTCCCTTTGACTGCAAGCCTACAGCAGTATCTCAACCACCTGCACCAGAATCACATGGAGAGGTTACTAAAATTGTAGATTCCTGAGCCCAAACCCAGACCTATTGGATCAGACTGTCTTTTGGTTGTCCCAGGAATCTTGTTTAGCTCTCCAGGTGTCTTATACGGATTCTAAAGTTTGTCAACTACTCACCAAGTTTAAAACATGAACCAGTAGCTAAGAAATCTCAGCATGCTTTTCACAATGTTTTTAGGGAATTAAAAAAAACACTAATTCACCCAGTGATGGCTGAAGCTGTATGTCTGGCATGTACTCTGTCATTTCTTAAATGTGGATGCTAAATATCTTTTATGGCCTAGCATTCTTCTACAGGGAGATATACTCTGCAGTTATTAACAGGGGAAATGCCACTGTGCCTGATCATATAGCTTTATCACAGAATGTCAAATGCAGGGTGAACTCCTGCAGGTTTTGTTTCACTCACCCTTCTAAGCTTACACGATAACATCTCACTTTCTGAAATTCGACTATCCAAGCATTTTGGTAAGAGAAAAGAACAAGAGGCCTCTGAATAACAAAAAATAGATGTTGCAAAGTCTGTACAATTTGGGATAACCTTTCACAGCCCAGGTACAGAACTTCTGCTCAACATTTTGACAACCTTCATTGTGTGACTTCCAAGATGGATTAGAATCACAAAGAGGAAGAGGAAGGTTTACAGGCATTTCCTAGACAATAACAGGAAGTGACAGCAGAAAGCAAAGGAAGACATAGGAAACAATGAAAGGGCACAAAAACATAAAAGGGACACTGGAGTTAGACTATGAGTACAGTCGTAAAAACTCCTTTTATCTCAAGGTATCTATCCCTGAGGGTATCACTAAATTATAAAACAGTAACTCGTAAATATAAATGATGAATCAAAGTATATTGGTGGAAAGTGTGTGGTTTGAAATATGTTCTGGAAATATTTTAATTAAAATATTTAAAATAAAAATTAAACCTCATGCTTTTCAAGAGGTATACTCCCAACTATGTGGAAAACATGACCAACTAAAATGTCTCATTTCTGGTGTTTCCAGATGCCCAAGGTGTTACTGTAATGGGGAGTCAATCTTATACTTTAAATTGTGTCTTTTCCTAGAGAACTACAAATGACTAAAACCTCAAACATCACCAATGTATTTATCACCAATTACCTCAATGACAAACGCACATTTGAAGAAGTAGGTACTGTATTTTCATCAGTATGAAGGAAATTCGGTGATGAAATAGCTGGTATGAAAAGCAGAGCCCCATAAAATTAAGCAGAAGACTCAGTGGAAATGCCATACGTACATTGTCTTTAATCCCATCTGAGCAGTTTCCACGGGAACACATACTCAAGTTTGGGAGTACTTACTGAAGCAGATGTTGTACCTCTGTTCAAGTCTGAAGTGTGGTGGGTAGGAATATAAAACATGGCTGGTTCTCCAGGGTTGTATGGACTAAATGGGAAACTTTCCTTATTGCTGGCAGCAAGAGATAGATCCCCTAACATAGTACTTAACAATGAAGAATGATGAGTAACTTATAACTCCCAGTGGGAAAACCAATATTTAATAGCTGAATATTGAGGGTTTCCCACTCCCACCCCCCAAAGTACTGGTTGATAATGAAATATTTTTTTTGAGAACTTTGGCCCAGGAATAAGCTCTGGATCCCCTGTTGGGCAGCTGGGTTACTTGCAGCACCTGTTTCAGATCTATTGCAACTTGTTTCACTAAAATATTTTATCTGAGTTTGCCATGAGCCAGTTTACTGCAGGTGGCTGCGTCAAGGGGATGATTCTTTTTTGGTCATTTCACTCAGAAAAAACAGTCCAAGATGCTTTGTGGGAATCTTTAAAAAATATATTTTTGTATTTGGAATCCCCTTCTGGAGTATCCTGAGATAAGAAGCCAATTCAGTTTCCTGGGAACTGCAAATCTGGGATCCAGGCTGCAGCAGTAGAGAGTAGGTTCCTTAGGGCAGCCCTAGGTGTAGCCAGTCTGCCTAGACTTTCCACTACAGAGCAAGAGGCCTCTGTAGCTCAAAAGATAATAGTTTTTGGCCTGGGGGAAATTTAGCCAGGCACCATACTGTAGCAAATAGATAAAAAACAAGAAATGTTTAATCGCTTTCCTCAGATAACATACCATTTGGCATAATAGGCTGTGCCATACACACACACGTCTTTTGGTCCAAACATCCCTAATCAATTACCATCTATTTCATTATAATTCGTATTAGGTCAAAAAGGAAACACATACACAAAGAAGTCTGTTTTAACCTGAAATAATTCTCTTGATATTTGAATTGCTTTCAGTGGGACATTTGCTTTAAACCACAAGATAATCTCCATTTCCAAGTACAAAATCCCTTCTCCCCCCTCCCCCAACCAACCAAAGGAACAAACAAAACCCAAAACCCACAACTTGGCTTCAGATAGGTTTGGAAGAAATGAGACTCTAAATATTTACATATGGGGCAAGAAATAAATCACAAAAGTATTTACAAAAATACACAAGCTTATATGCATTAACAATTTACACCAGTTCACGAAAATATTAAAACATAAAAAAACACTATATAAATTAAAGTTAAGAACTCAAAAGTATGATTTAAGACTTCCTAGGATGCTTCTTTCATGCAGGTCATGGTTGAAAAATCAGGTTTTGCTATCTCAGAATCTAAACTGTAAAACAACCATTTTTATTCTTTGAACATTAACAGCACTAATCAAATAAGGAAAATAGACCTTCTGTGCACACTGACATCATCTTGCACGCATTAAAATACACCATTCCTGACATTTCTGTAACACACAGTACTGAAAATCACATGCCTCTATCATTTTGGAAGTAACTTTCTGACATACTTTTGCTTTCATTATTACTTCCTTATGCAGTCTGCACTGGCAATACTTTCTTAACATACTCAATGGGTGACTGACAGGGCTGGAAATAGAGAAATGGACTATGCAGGCTTCTTCTCTAAAGGGATAAATTTCACATTTACTTTGTAAGCACTCATTACTGCTTCAAATGTGAACATCTGTTCTTCTATCCCTACTCACATTAATGGTCCCTTCTCTCTACAGAATTCATTCTAGAATTTTTCAGCCTGACCCTAAATCTTAAAAAAATGCTTCACCATTGTAAGAAATGTGCAGGCTCTCCCTTTGGGACCATCCAGGGGCTTGCATTTTTGAAAGGAAATTAAATATGGTAAGAAATAAGGCTCACCAGAAATTAATAAGAAAGTGGCACCTCTGGGCCTGTTAGCAAGGAGTGTAGCCAGACATCCAGAGATTTATTTCAATTAAACCAAACTGTAGAACCAGAATTTTGCCAAAAAGATAAAGTCTGGTGACATAGCTGTGAAAATAGCAACAATTAAATTATGGGTATAATGCATAAGGCAGCTCCATTTCCTTGATCATAATGCTCCATGTCAAAATTTGAAAGTACTAACATTCAATTACTTATTACATTTGTGAAGTCACACACGAAGTGCACTATGCTGAGGTAACCTGGCTCACAGTGATTTACCATCCAATTTCTACCCCACAATATTAGAAAGGAAAAAATGCGGGCAAAGTCTTTCAGATAACTGAATCCAAAATTAAGGCTCTCGCTACATGCACTAAATGAAACTACTCTAGATTTTATCTAAAGTTTGTTATACCAGTAATTTGTTTCATTCTATATTCAAAATATCTACCTGATAATTCTAAATCTATAGGACATTATTAATAAAGAAACTGTTCTGAGGAATTATTTTAGTATTTATAAAACAGATTTTAGTTGCAGGACAGAACAGCGTGTGTGACAACAAATCCACAAATATTAAAATCGGACTGGACTTCTTCCTTTGCTCCCTTCCATGCTCTCAGTTCCTAAAGCCATGTCTGTCTCCTTGTCACACCAACCCCCTCTTCCTAACCTCCATGCTGATGGTGAGAACTGACAGGGCTAGTGTGGCCTCCAAGGGGCAATGGATTGCCTACTTGACAAAAAGATGGTTATGGGAAAAAATTAGTGTATATTTACTAAAGATCAAACTCCTATCCGTAGTCGCTGATGTGTCTGTGTGCCACATGGAAGTAACCAATCAGGTGTGCTAACATTTTGACTCTATACCAGTTGGGTCTGCACTTTTAATGTAAAGGCCTAAACTTCAACAGACTTTTTCACATATCAGTGTTTCAAGATTTCTATTATGGTCTTCATCATATTCCTCTAATTTTGGGAAAACAAAAGAAAACTTTATAGATATTTCCACATAGAAATGTATTATTCTTTAAACATTTTATTTCTTTTTCTAAAATAAATCCTTAAAATGTAACCAGGATATTTTTAAATTAAAAAAACAGGCATAAATCCTAATCTTTATACAATTTCACAGCAATAATAGCAGCATGATTTTAGCCTCTTAAAAGATTTCCTCCTTTGCTCTAAATAAAATTAATACCAAATTCTAAAAAGCCAGAGCAGCACCCATCCAGCAAATGGAATGAAATTTTCCTAGTGTCTTCTACAAACTGAGCATTTAAAATACGTGAATGTATAAAACTCAAGTATTATTAAGAGTTACAGAATGAAATGACAACCTAAACATGTTTTGTAAGTACAGGACTGCCCTGCTAGTCCAGTATATTGTGGTGGGGTGGGCTGAGCAAATAGAATGGAGTTGGGCTACAGAGGTGTCCTGTTCTTATTCTAATAAGGAATGCAACTTTCAAAAGAAAGTCCTGGGTATTAAACATGTTTATTTAACATGTCTACAGTTATAAACAGCTATACCTGAAATGCTGGTGTAGATGGCAATTACAATAAGACTGTGACCACACAAGCACAGAATAAGCACGCACCACGTGATTCCTTAGGATGTAAAAGATAAGTGCCCAGAACTCCACCTGGTGAAATGGGGCTGTGCACCAAGTGGTAGCTGCAGGAACTTGCGGTTCACTAACAGATACTCAGTAGCTGCTTTAAGAATTCCCAAGGAACTGACACTCTGGTTTAGAAACAAAAATTAACATGTAAATTTATATTCATGATAAATTGTGTGTGTGTATCCAGTCAAACCATGTTTTAAAAAATGAAAAGAAGTTGCTAATTTAGGAGAACAAATGGTATGAAATGTCTTACTAGAATTACAATGTGCCAAATATTCTTGGGGGGACAATCCTGAAGGCAGGGAACACATTAAAAGTATTGATATAGTTTTCTGGTGCTAACAAAGGTCACTGACAATAAGAATTTTATTTTCTTCCATCTAAGAAGTTTCCTTAAATTTTAACTTTTAAAAATCCCTTCTGCAGTGATATGAGCCTGTTCACTGAGCTGTGCGGAACAAGCACGAAAAGTAAGAATGTTAAGAGTATGGTTCAGCCTGAGTGCAAATGGTCTGACATTGTGTAATGAGTCTATTAAACGTCTTAACTCCTTTATTTTTAAAATTATAATGTTGTTTATTGTCTGAATTATCTGAAGGACCAGGGAGTTTTTCTCCACTGTAACTGCTCACATGGGTAAACGTCTTAACTCCTTTATTTTTAAAATTATAATGTTGTTTATTGTCTGAATTATCTGAACGACCAGGGAGTTTTTCTCCACTGTAACTGCTCACATGGTACCCTTCACATGGGGAGAATGAAGTGAGAAGAGAGAGTGTGGGTCTGGGTGAGTGCACAGCTACCAACAGAGAAGGAGGCGGGAATGCAACAGGAAGTACAACAGCCCACCAGGAAGTGGATGCAAACTGCTCTGAACTATGTAGCAAATACTAAGAAGAAGGAACAAAGCTAAATCCAAATTCAGTTAAAGGCAGTCCTTGGGCTCAATCAGCCCTATATGGCAAGTATGGTCTGTGACACATTTCTTTACTAGGTTTCAACACAGTGCTTTACAATCATTCAGATTTCTTTTAAAGACAAAAATGACATGGTCTATAGATGGAAGAGGTGCTAATGAAGTGGGGAAGGGGAGAAAGATGGTGATTTATTTACTTTTATTATGTTTTTTAATGTGGTTGGGGAGGATTGTAGCATTTTTTGTTTATCTTTTTGGTTATTGAAAAAAATAGAACAGTCCACTGTCCAGCAGAGGCTGCTTCAACTCTATTGCTCCCAGGACTCATTCTGCATGGATCTGTGTTTCAGGATGCTGCAAGGATAATTCTGTGGGCAGGAAGGCCCCTTGACCCAAAGCTGTAGCATATGTCCTGCTTTGTGGATGGGGAAAGCCGGAGGGCACATAGGTCCCCATGCCTCCTCCTCCAAAGCCTCCTCGCTGGTGCTGAGGCAGGGAGTGGTAATCCTCCAGGTTATCATACTGGGACACAACAGTCATATTGCTCTGGCGCTTGCCATGTGTTTGGTATTGGTACAGCATACTGGGGTCCCTCTCCATGTTCTGGGCATGATGGAGTTTTAGGCTATGACTCCTCTCTGGTTTAGGGGGTGGGACCATTGACTGAGTGGGGTGTTCTTCCTCCTTATAGCAGTCTCTGGAGTGTTTATCTGGGGCAGGAGTCTGCCTAGCCCGAGACCGTTCCAGATCTTTGGAGAGCCTCATCTCTTTGTGGTTCAGTCTTAAAGACTCTTGCCCTGATGTAGCATATTTCCCTAAAGAGTTATGGTAACTGACTGGCTCAGAAGTGTCTGAAATCCCTTTGGACCCATAATCTAACTGGCCAGCTCCCTGGGGGTAAGGTGGCCCATTTTTTGATTCACATAATTGCCTATGGCTTGCTTCCAGATGTGCCCTGTGCTCAGGGAGACTACAACCCATGTCATGAAGCTTCCTGTTCCTAAGGCTGCTTTGCTTCTGAGGGAGGGTTGGTTTCTCTGACTGCGGATTGCCATATCCTCCATGGTGGTGGGATCTATCTAAATCTGGCTCTGGATGCTTCCTATAGAAGCGGTCATCTCCCTCAGGACTGAGGGCCTTGGCTGGGTGTCGCCCCTCCTTTCCCTCTGCCACTGAGAGAAGTCCAGTTTTCCCAGGATCTGATTTACTACGCAGATGGATGACATAAATCCCACCCAGGTCGTCTTGCACAGCTGGGGTCATATTATCATACTGGGACATAACGGGCCCTTTCATCTTCTGCCGAGCACGGCTCTCCCTCCGGATGGACTGCATGCGATATTTTTCCACGTCTTCAAGATCCCATGAGGAGTAAGTGTGCTTTACATCAGCAGTTGGAGGCATGTTGACTACATTCTGGTCATTACCAGAGAAATAGCCAGTCATGTTGGCCCTGGGACGTGTAGGCAACCCAGAATAACTGTACAAGTTCTTTCCTTGCAGCCTAGGATTGTAGAAAGCAAAATCGCGATTGGGTAGGCGGTGAAGGGGCCTCAACTGTACTGTGCTATAGGCATCCATATCACAAAGGGCCCCATCAGGACTGTAATAGGAACTAGAAGAACTGGAATATGGGCTATACCGGTAGTGGACCCGTCCATTCTCAAAGTAAGGCTGAAGCTGAGTTACGTGATAATCTGAGCGGGCCTGGGAGGACTGATATGGCTTATACTGGTACAGGGGTCTTGGGCAGTAGGCTGGTTCATCATCTGGGGGAACTTCTGTCCGTGAAATGGGAACAGAGCGAATCATGGAAGATGCGGGGGCATGGAGAGACTGAACCCTCCGGATGGTAGGGTATGGCGGAATATCTTCAGGGTAACAAGTACTTCTAACAGAGGAGCTCAAAGAAGATACATACTCAATCCGGCTACATGGCCTGGGATGGTGTCCAGACACATTTCTTCCTGGGGCCACATATGTGTTATAACGAGGACCCATGGAGGCTGGCGGCTCTGATCTGGCACCATACACTTGGTGTTGCTCCAATTTATTGTGATGTGGAGGAACACTCTGAGGACGGTACTGGCAGTTTGGAGTCATACTGAAATGCAAACAGTTTTCTGGACCAAACATCTCAGTGGTGACATCAGGCCTAGCAAAAGAGGAGTAAGCTGTTTTCTGAGAAGCATGCTTGGGTTGTGGGACAGGAAGTGGTAAAGGCAACACATCGTCCACAGAGGCTGATGAAACAGTGACAAAGGAATGATAGTTTGAACTGCTGGTGGCATCTGCACCGTTAGAGTGGATGGCAGCAGCGATCTTACTCTCCATTGTCCTGGTTGGGGGAACTGGTACAGTAAAGCCACAGGAGTGCACAGGGACAGACTCAGCACGCAGGTGCAACAGTGGGGCCCTGGTTCCTTCCCGTGCTTTCTCAGGAAGGCCTGGCTGGAGAGTGGCAGCAGCCATGGGACACTGAGCAGCTGCACTGACATCACTGACAAAGACAGGTGCAGGGTCCTCCATGTCTCGAGGTTCAGGTGGTCTCTCTGGAGCTGGAACTACTGCTGGAACCTATTGAAAGATGATAACATTAGGAATCTGTTTTTTTATGCTGCTATTCCTCTATGGAATTGAATACTATTAGATTTGTAACTCACAAGTTTAGGCTATTGGGTCAGCAGCTTGAACTTTCCCAAGCCACATGGTCCAATGGGACCTGTCTCCAGTGCCAGGAAAAGAAGGGCTATTCTGCTATCGGGTGCAACAGCTGTTACCATCTTTGGAGAACTATTTGAGACTTTATAATTTATGATGGGTTTTAAATGTGAGACAAGGTTGACTATGGCACTATCTTCATGTGTAGACCAAAACAGAGGTTTAGTCAAATAACACTGTCCAGCTTAAAAATACATACTCAGTCTATAGGTCTAGCTCAGTCTCAAACACCAAGAACATTTTATTAAATAAAAAGAGTTGATTCTATGCTTTAGAGAGATTTTTGAAGTGACTCACAGCTGCACATGGTGAGCAGTTTTAAGTTTCCAAATATAGCGAAGGGCAATAAAGTGACTTGCCTAAGGAGACATTCAAATTAAAGGTTACTGTCTCTCTTCTGCCTTCTACTCCAACTCAGTCTGTGGGCCCACAGGCCAAATATGATCCTCACAGCAATACTACAAATATGCTATCCCTGAGAAGTAGTTGCTAGAAATACCATTCTCCACTAAGAGCTAGAAACAAGAAATTTTAAGTCCTTTTAGTTCAAGGTGACCACAAAAAGTTTGTGGCACTTTTTTTAAAAAATGAAAAAATTAGGAAGAAACCTTAGCATTCTGCATATGACGTTCTCTCATCAAAACAGGTGCTTGACTATGGAACAATCTTCTGATTGATTTTGAGAAAATAAAAAATCCTAAGGCACTAATATCTCATACTTCTAAAGTTTTACAAATGTCTAGAGAATGAAGTATTTTCATTGCGTAGATGTGAATAATTGACAGAGGGTGGTTAAATGACTTGCCCAAAGTCACAATGAGTCAGTGATGCAGTTGGAAAAGAAAAAAAAAAAAAAAACTAACCCACAACCCTGACACCTAAAGCACACTTTGTCTCATCTGATCATGATCTCTTTGTACTACTATGGAGAAACTACCTGGACACTTTAGGAAGAAAAAGTAGCAGGTAGAGTTAAACTACAGACATCAAATAACTGCTCCTCTCTCAGAAAAAAACCAGCATCAAGGTAAATGCAGATTCCAATCTTAAATGGGAACTATTTCATTGAACCTGCCACAGCACTTAAAAGTAAATGTATCTGACTCAAAGATAACAAAACACCCGTCTGAAAAATGACATACCTTTGGAAAAAGTATATTTCACCTCACTGGCTTCCTCCCTTTCTTACCTTGTGGGAATTATTTAATCCCACACTGGATGCTGCTTGTACCTGCCCCACGACTTGTAGCTGCTCTGTTGACCTCTGGGAAGGAGGTGTGGGAAGGGGACGATGAGTTCTGTGCGTGCGCTGAAGAGTGGCGGCAGCAAAATCAGCAGTAGTGGGTGGTTCAGCCACATCCCAGTTGGCTTCCCTGGTGCTTATTTCAGCTGTTGCTGGAGTAGTTGTCATGTAAGCCATGGTGGTTGTGCTGGCATTTTCTTCAGGGGACCCAGAAGGTGGGTAGATTTTGTCCCTAGGCAAATTAGAAGGTGCAAGAGATTTGTCTGCAAGCTCTGAAGGGTGATGGGGCTTATCCACACTTGCACCAAGATAAGAAGGAAGCAGATCTCTACTGTAGAGATGGAGCGCAGCCTGGTCCTGATCCACAAAGGAGACAGTTGGTACACTGTTCGTCCCAAACTGGTTCTCAGGGAAACTTTCATGAACATCAGACTTCTCAGAGTCTGTTAAGGGAACTGAAGTGATTCTGACCTTTTCTGGGTCCCCAGATAAATAGGTTTGATGTGGCTGATTCTCTGGTAAGTCTCCTTGGTGCTGTTGCTCCCCAGATTCAGTTGCATTGGAATGGGGAGAATCCCCAAAAGCTATTGTCTCTGGTAGAGGCAAGTCACAGTTCCCAGGTGCACTGTTCTCGAGGTTGAACTGCTCTATTGGTTGATCTGTTTGGAAATAGTCCTTGTCTAGAGCAACACTAGAGTAAGAACTGGGCAGTTTATCTTCAGTTATATTCACCGTTGTGTGTCCATAATTTGTATACCCAGCCTGAGAAGTCCCTGGTCTCTTCAATGACTGGGTAGAGGCTTGCTGTGCAGACTCAGCTAATGCTAGCGCCAACATTCGGGCAACATTTTTCGGAGGCGGTGGTGGTGGGATAAGAGAGACTGAACTGACAGGAACAGAATCCTGAGGGGGGTCATGGGTAACTGCTCCTAGTGGGAAAGTGGGAAAAAAAATGAGAGTGAAAAGGTAGCTTATGTTATCCTATATGGAAAGCCAAACACTCCCCATTTGATCATTAAAAAATAGGTGCCTTCCATATTTCAAAATGGCAATCCATGATCTTCTATCCCACATGCAAATGCTGCAGAAAACATATCTGGTTCAGAAGGAAAACTAAAACAAAGACTGTTTAAAGATTGTAATCTCCTCTTGAATTGATATAGAGATGGGGGGGGGAACAGGTCCCTCACCTGGCTCAGAAGAGATTGCTTAGAAAACAAGCTTCAAGTGCTTGCAGATTGTTATTAAGAATGGATTTACATTTGATGGTGTAGACTGGCTTATTAACTTGTAAGACTATAGTAAAGATATTTTATCAGAAAACAAAATCAAGAGCTATGAAGTTGTGCAAAAATTATCCACGAATTCTGACTGTCCAAAGAGATAAGGGGATTTTCATGAAGGTTTGATGCATGACCACTGGCCCTTTGGGGAGTTTTGTTTGATTGGTTTTAATTTAGGGCTTTGAGCCATCAGCACCACCCAGAAAAAGCATTCTCTTTGATTAAAGACTAGCTGTGGAGCAAATTTCTCTCTTAAAAGGCACAGATGGCACACAGGATTGAAGATCCCTCTTAACTTACAGAAAGAATGAAGGAAAACAAACGGTACCTGTCTGAGTCTGTCCAGAAGCTACAGCCTTACTCTGACTGCATAAGACAGACTGCTCCTCTTTCCCTGGCAAGTCTACTTCTTCAGCAGCCACCTGGCCCAGGGGCTGGACTTCAGATTCACAACCTTCTTGGGCCTCTCTCTCATTTGTTTTCATCTTTACTATCTGGGTGGGGGATCTATTTGTAACATCACTTTCTCCAATGCTTTTTTCCCAGGTTGGAAACGATGCATTCTGAGCTGCAGTATTTGAAACTGTACCAATGACTTCTGACACGCGAGGTGGAAGAGTCACTGAAATTGGCTCAGATATATTCATAGAAGGTGATTTGCTTAATTTCCGTCCGATCTTCGGAGAGAAAGCATAGACGACCTTTTCAGTAAATGAAGATGGCTTAGATGATTTCTCTTCAGTTGGGCTCAAGTCCAGGGTAAAGAATGGACTCAATTTCTCCTGAAGAGGGGAGACAGGTTCAGAACTTGCAGTGCTTCCTGGAGTCTGAGACTGGCTACCACCTGCTTCTGCATCCTTTTTACTGACACTTTCTTTGTCCTTGGAGTATCCTAATGAATCTAAAAAGGAAGCACCACTCTCCAGACATTCTGATTCGGCCTTAGGAGGACTACATTGAAATGACATCGGGTCAAAATCCAGGCTGGCTACACCAATGTCTGGTGGGCTCAAGTCAACATCCTCAGCTGAATGAGGAGACATGAGGGCTGGAATATGGAGCAGCCCTACTTCCTCCTCACTCTCATTGTCATGGGGCAGATTATCATAGGAATTACAGCGGTTCCCCAGCATTTCTCCATTAAAAGAGGCAGACAGTGCATCACTACTAGATCTGGGTCTTCTGGGTCGGAAGAGCTTGGAATCACCTAGTAAAAATGGATAACAATGTCAAGGTATGAATGTCATAGGAGACACAATGCCATGATAAGTCACCCATTTAGTACAGCAGTAACTTACTACATGAGTTTAGGGTAAGAAAACGTTATTTCTCATTTTCTTTCTGGAAATTATCTCTTGGTGTACACAGAGATAATTTAAACTTGAGATAACAGAACTCCCAAACCATTCGCTAAGTAACAAACACATTTGAAATAATCACAGGGAGAACGTGACATTTCATAATCTGAATAGGACAAAGGACTCAGAACTTCTGGCTTCTATTACTAGTCCAACACGGACTCTTGGTGTGACTTTGGGCAAGTTTTTCACTTCTTTGTGTCTAAAATTAATCACTTTAAATAGCACTTTGGATATATATAATAGCAAAAAGTTTGTTTTTCTGGGGAAACATCTTTATGATACTCAAATTTCTTATAAAAGAACTTTTGTTCTCAATTTAAAAATATTCACAATCCCATAAAGTATTCACATATATTTAGGAAAGGACCCTTTTAGATACTTAAAAATATTTTTTTTTTCTTTAATAAGAATAGGCCTTAAGTTTCTCAAGCAGATTCCTCAAGAGTGGTAGAAAGTATTACATAATTTTATGATGTTGCTAAATATCCAACTGGTAAAAAAGAAACCCTCTATTCTATTAGGATTACTATAATTGCACAGTGGAAATGTAATATAAACAGTCAGGAACTATCAACATAAATACATTCACTAATGTTTAACCACTTATAAAATTAATCCCTACTCAAATACTATTTTGTACTTAACATTAGCATCTACCCAGCCCACTACATTGTTTTTGCAGATTATCTTGATTGCAGTTTAATTAAAAATCTTGGAAAACTCATTAGATGTCAGCCACTCAGAAAAAGTGATGTGGGAGAACTTTGTGAATCATAAGGAAAGCCGCTGGTCAATGAGGACCTGGCAATTAGAAGAGTTAATAAATGAAGATAAGAAAATTGAGCAGGATGATGACACACCAGGATACTTCAAAAGAGCATGATCTGAATATCTGTGAATTGAGAAAAGCCTTTTGGAAATCATGTAGTTCTTGGTTAGTTTTGCAAAATGGACCTTCTTTATAATCCTGCTGCACAATCAAATGAAGGATGCCATTTGTGCTATTACATGACTTTGTCAAAAAAATTTTATTTTCTTCCAAATCAACATTGGAGTACTTCTTTGTTCTAAAAACTAGTACGTAGTTGCAACTATAATTCAACTTTTGATAAACAGAAGATAAAGTTATTTTCATAATTTCTTAGTTTTGTGTTTCAAATTATGTTGCAATCAAACCTTTTTTCACTATCATGAAATTTTGGTCCCCATTTTAAGTGGTTTTAAATTGCCTTCTCCAGGTACTAATTTATCCTTGAATA
>NW_007726358.1:641636-648897 GCF_000696425.1 Galeopterus variegatus
TTCTTTCATGCATATTACAGAACAAGACGATGATGTTTTTAGTCTTACCATCAACTGCATGGAGAGAAGTAAGAGACTCTTCACTTTTAGCTGAGCGGAGGGTTCCTTCTGCCCTGCCACCTGACAAATCAAAAACAATAGCATGAAATTTATTATTAGCTACATATGTACTTAAAGGGATCAGTGTTTATCCTGACATGTTTAAACTTGCAAGAGTGATCAGCTGTACATTTTGAGTCATATTCAATTTACCACCCTATTATATATGTTGCATGAGTATTGTTCTCAAATGGTTTCTTATGTGAAAAATCTCTTTTCTAAAGGATTATGAATTTGAGCGTAGAGATGAACTAAAAGACTTCTTTCTTTTCTATTTCCTATAGACCGATATTATACCTTGAGATGATATCATACTGGATTTAGAGTGGGCCCTAAACTCAGTGACTGGTGTCCTTATAAGAAGAAGAGAGAACACAGAGAGACACAGTGGAGACGGCCATGTGAAGACAGAGGCAGAGATTGGAGTGACTGTTCTCAAAACCACTTGAGAACAATACTCATGCAACACATATAGTAAACACATATACTGTTTTTCCAACAGTAATAAACTTATTTGATTCAGTAAAATACCCTCATCAATGAGTCACCTAGGAAAAAGATAGCTTCTTTGGTTATAAGAGTTATAAACTTGAAAAGCATGTTGAAACATGGTTTTATCATTTTTTAAATCTGTAAAAATATAGATCAATAAATTTAAACACCATAACAGTATTTATTTATTCCCAACAATATAAAGCTATATTACAAATATGCTGTGAATTGTAAATCACATCCACATTATATGTAATCTATATACTATAATTTCCTTAAGAAATTGAGTACTTCTATATATTTATAGGTAATTTATGTTACCTTTCAAGTTGGGGATAAAGAATTGGTAAAAGAAGACAATTCATATGCACAACACAACTGTGGACATACTATATACTGAAGCATATTATAACAGTACATCGAGCATTTTCCCTGAGTAGCAAAAGATCATCATGATGGCACCAGAAGTGGGAACCTCCCATGCAGACTGCTCTGCCAGCTCAGGACACAGGACAGGAGTGAAGGCACTCACCTTTCAGAGCAATGGCTTTCATCTCTGAAGGTTCACTCTCATTACGCTGCAACTTTCGTTTAGAAACAGATGATGATTTCCCCAAGTTGAAAAAGGAACGCCAGCTGCCCACAGGAGATTTTTTCATCTTATTTTGAGGCCTCTTTCTATGAGAGAGAAAATAATTAATCAGTGTTAAGATAGCCAAGGGTCTATCTTTTCTTATAGAAAAACAAATGAACAAATGATAAAAAGAACCAAACGGCCTGGAGAGGCACAGCTGAAATAGAAAAGAAACATCCACCTTACATATAGCACATTCTATACAGTGCAACTAAACCATGGAATGGAAATTAGATGTGCAAATTTTAATATTAGTAACTAGCTTCACAAAGATTATTTTTACACGTATCTTCATATTTAGATCCAATCTCACAATCTGCAAAATAAATGGGAATAAGACATATCTGGGAATAGAAAACAGTAAGCCTCCAAAAATAAGAGATTTGAATAAAATGATTTTAGGTGTGAGTACAAAGAACAAGGACAAAAAAATCAGAAAAGTGTTAAGAATAATAACTAACATATATTGAATGCCAGGCACTGATAACTGCCTTCTATAATGGGAATAAGACATATCTGGGAATAGAAAACAGTAAGCCTCCAAAAATAAGAGATTTGAAGAAAATGATTTTAGGTGTGAGTACAAAGAACAAGGACAAAAAAATCAGAAAAGTGTTAAGAATAATAACTAACATATATTGAATGCCAGGCACTGTGATAACTGCCTTCTACGTAGTGTCTCTTTAAAATCAGATATAACACATGAGGTAGGTAATATTATTTTCATTTTACAGCTGAGGAAATTAAGGCACTAAGTAATTCAAATAACTTCCTTAATGTTATAAAACTAGTAAATGATGGAGTCAAGATTAAAACCCAGGTCTATCTACATCCCAGTATCTACTTTCTTAACCACTACTCTATAAAGAAATTTTTGAATAAATTATGGAGCTAAAATATAAAACCAAGATGCTGAAACAAACTCAGAATGACAAAGTAAAAAAGAATGTTCCCACTTTTTGCTGAGAGGATGTTTTTAGTCACAGGAAGTGAAAGGAAGTTAGAGGAATACACTAAAATACGGAAAGAACAAATTCTAAAGTTTTATTAGTACTACCCAATCCAGAGAACTGAAATCCTTACATTCATGTGTAATAGCCAAAGGAGTAGCAGAGACATCAAAAATAACTTTTACATACATTAGTCTTCCTACTATAACCTAGCAAAGAAGATACGGAAACCATGTTATCATTGCTTTAGAGAAACAGATTTTCAGAGCTGAAAGGGACACTGTAAGAGCAAACAGCAGTGGTTCTCAAGTTCTGCACAAATCAGAATTGCCTGGAAAGCTTGATGAAAGACTGCTGGGTCCCACCCCTAGAGTTTCGGATTCAGTGGCTCTGGGATGGGGCTGGAGGATTTGCATTTCTAACAATTATCAGGTAATGCTCATGCTGCTGGTTGGGAGACCACACTTTGAGAGCCCCTGATCTATTCCAACTGTAATGTGGAACCAATGTCAAACAAGTCATTGTCCATTCATTACTTTTTGAATAAGCTGTTCCAACGTAGCTCATGTTTAAAATAAATTCCCAAATAGCACATCTCAAAGAGAAAAATCAACCCTATATAGTGAAAGTGTAACATTTTCCCTGTATAATTGACTTTCTTCCTTTTTAAAATTACACAGTGTTGTAATGCTTTGCAAGAATCATTTGTATTATTCCCTGTGAAGCATTAAATAAACATGTTTTTCTGGGATTGGCCCAGAATTTAATATAGTAATACTAAAACATGAAGTTAAAAGCAAATCAAAAGAAAACAATAATACACAGCTATGAAAATCATATTTTTAAATAGAATTTAATGAATTTTACCTTTCAAGTGGAAACTCAATTATGGTATGAAATTTCCCCTGAAGTGCTGCAGGTCCTTCTCCTACTTCGATATATTTATTTTCAGTCACAATTGGAGAAGTGACCTGAGCTTGTGTTCGTGCCTGGGCTTCCTCCAATGTCAGCAGCTTGGTGGATGGAGAGGACACCAGCAGGGACTTAGGTCTTGACAGAGAAGCTTGGAAAAGAAAAGGAAAGCAATGAAGAGAGTCAAGTATGTACGAGTATGCATCAATCTGTTTATCCATTTGTCCATCTATCTACCTATCTGTATTGTTTCAAATTTTCTTCAAGTTTTTTAAATGGCAAAAATCATAGTGCTTTATATTAAGTGAGGAATAGGTGATATACTAGGTTGTTAACGGTGGCATATATGTAAATATGTATGTATATAGATATACATATGTATTTTAAAATTTTTTTAACAATTTAACTATTTATTTTAACTATTTTAACTAGTTAAAAGACACCAGGAAAGGCAATCACTCAGGTATTTTTAGTTTTGGAAAGAATTTTCTTCTTCTGCTCCATAGTATACCTTTATATACATCAATAATAGGTGTCATGAACTTAGATCACAATAGGTCTAATATGTAGCATTGTCTGTGTACATACAAAATTTAACTGTCCAATTGTACTTTTGGAAAAACAGACATAAATTAAGCTACCTTCTACTGATGATATACTTTTTAAATTGGGGTAAGAAATGAATAGTTTGCATTCTTCTAGAAGTTTAGATACATTGTTCCTTGTAGTAAACAAAATCGTTTGAGCCATACCTGCCCCTTCCTGCATGACAGTGCTGATTTTGCCACTGAAGAGCACATCTACATGATTGAGGATGAACTCAACAACTACAGACTGAATTCGCACTTCCATGAAAGCTGCTGTTCCACTGAAGCAGGCAGATTCTATTTGTTTTGATCTGTAAGATAAACGTTACCAACAGAGAGTTGCAAAGGTAGGAGACTTAAAGGGCTTTTTCTTTCTTTCTTTCTTTTTTTAACATGTAAATCACAGACAAACCAGACAAAGAAATCATACTTTTACAGTCCTGTAGCTAAGCCTCAATTGCCTGTTTTAGGGACATGCTAATTAAAAAAACAGATTTGTTTTATTTTTAAAAATTTTCTTTAAGGAACACTGACGAATTAGAAGTTTATTTAAGATAAATAGTTCTACTAAAGATCATAAGTAAAATGCAATTACCTTAGCAGGTTTGGAGCCCAAACAATTGCTAGGTTTTTTGCATGCATATTTGTGATGGAACAATAGTCAGCTAGAAGAGATATTTAAGATAAATAGTTCTACTAAAGATCATAAGTAAAATGCAATTACCTTAGCAGGTTTGGGGCCCAAACAATTGCTAGGTTTTTTGCATGCATATTTGTGATGGAACAATAGTCAGCTAGAAGAGACAAGTGTCTCATCAGGAACTCCAGTGTTCTGAAAAATGAAAAACAACATATTATCAAAAAGAAACATTGTGTAGCAAAGTGGAACATAAATGCCCACTAATTAATTCATAAGTTTTCAATAGCAAAATGGAAAAAGAGGCCATACAAACCCAAACAAATTTTTTGCTGCCTATTAAGTTTAAATATTGTTAGGCATGAATAATCCACAAAAACTGATTTCTGAACTAAATGATACTTTGAAGTTACATTATTCTACTTGCAGCAGACATACTAACAGGAAGTTTAAACACGTTTTCTATGAAACAAATAGCAACGTTTCACAAACCTACAAACAGGTAAAAGAAAAATCCCAATAGGCTTCAAGGAGAGAATATTTGAGCAAATCATGTGCTTTTATAAGAAAGAGCCTACTTTAGATCCTATATTCTGGTTTATCTTGTACAATCAAAATTTGCTTTATTTAAACAATTCCATATTACTGAGATTTAAAAATAGGGCAGAATATTTTTAGAAGGAAAACATAATCAGCTTAAATGTAAGTCAAACCAGATACACACACACAGATTACCTACCTATCAGCTATCACATCTCAAAGTGTCCCTGTCTAACTGTACAGAGATTAAAACTATTAAAGACATCAAATGGAAGAAAGATATATAAGGCTCTAATATTTGAAATAATAATGACAGGTAAATTGTGGTCTACATATGAGACACAAAGATTCAGATGGGACTAACATGAATTTGAAAGGAAAAGAAGATAACAGGTAGACAANCACAAAGATTCAGATGGGACTAACATGAATTTGAAAGGAAAAGAAGATAACAGGTAGACAAGGCATTGTTGAAGATCCTTTTCCAAGGAGTCGCATTTAATTCTCACAAGAACAAGCACAGTACTACCATTACCCTTTGTATGAAGGAGAAAATCAAAGTTTGCTGGAAGTTGCACAGACAAGCAGTAGTGGTGCTGGGTTTCAAATCAAGGTCAGTGTGGCTCCAAAGTGCCTGCTCACTCAATAGTATCTATTATAGCTGCTCTACAGTGAAAACATCAATTCTCTGTCCCTCCTATACATAGTTAAATAAGGAGGGAAAGACAGAAATGAGGCTGGCCTGAGAAATACGTAGAGGTGGAAAGTTTGAAAAATGTGCTTAGAAAACAATGTAAAATTTTATTATTGGTGGTGGGGGGGAGGGTAAAGAAAGGGAAAGATTGAAGGCCTTCAGAAATGTATTTTACAAGAAATGCAAATAAAACAACTAAAGGTGTTTATTTTGTTCACCTATCTAATTATAAAGATGTTTTAAAAGTTTAAGTAGAATCTTAGTCAGGACTCCATGAAGCTGGCACTTTCATACTCAGCAGCTGAGAGTGCAAACTGCATAAGCCTTCCTGGAACATGATTCGGGCATGTTGTGTAGTGAGAATAAAAACGTTAGTATCTTTTGATTTCCAGAATTCCATTGCCAGGTATTTATTCTAAAAAAAGAAAAAAGAAAAAGGTAGATTCCATGTAAAAACATGCTCTTCAGAGTAACATCCAAAGTTGGAAGGGGAAAAAAAAAAAAAGGCCACAGCACCATATATATAGATTAAATATACAAATTAGGAATGAAAGGTAAAAATAACACATGGGTTATCCACATGAGAGAACACTATAGAAAAAACACATTTTTTCAAGAACATTTAAGGAATTAGAAAACGTGAATCTTAAAATCTTAAATGAAAAGTCTGGACCAAAATAGATATAAGTAGGAGTTACACAGACAAGTCACATAGAAGCTGAAATTACACACATTACATAGCAGGAGATATATAACAAGGAATTATACATATTATAGAGTAGGAGATATGTATATAGTAGGCAATATATGTAATTAATTCAGGTAGGGCATACGTGGTAGGTCTGATGTATATTAGGAAATGTATAGAGGGTAATACTAGGATATAAATAGTACATGCACATATATAATGAAGTTATAAAATACATAGTGTACAAAATATATAAAACATACAGGAAATATATATTATTGAACATCTACTATGTACAAGGCTCTATTCTGGGAATATAGTGATAAATTAGACAGAATTCATGGCTCAAGGAGTTTATTTTCTACAGATGTTACACATTGAATAGGCAATATAATATATATAAAAATGTATACTCAAGGAGTTTATTTTCTACAGATGTTACACATTGAATAGGCAATATAATATATATAAAAAATGTATATATATATAGCAGGAAAGATATATAATGTTCAACAGGGAAGATTTGATAGATAACAAGGAAGCTATATATAAGTAACTAGCAAGGAAATATATATTTATTATATGAGAAATATCTATATATTTTTTATAGTATACAGAATATATGCTATGGTGGGGGAATATAAATATAATTATAGCAGAGTATATAAACATAATATAGTAGAAAAGCTATAACCTATCAATATAGATACAGTAGAGGATATATACACACACACACATACACACACGAACATAAACATGTGTGTATGTCTGGATTTAACACATACCAAATATATGGATATACATAATAAGAAATAATATCTATGATAATAATAGTAAACTCATATTATAACACTTATTATTTAACAGGGCTTATTCTAAGTGCTTTATCTTTAATATTCACAGCAACCTTATGAGGAAAGTACTATTATTTTCTCTATTTTACTAATAATGAAAACTGAGCCCAGAGAGGCAAAGTAACTTGCCCAAGGTCACAAGGTCATATAGCTACTACAGTCAGTTTGGCTCCA
>NW_007726358.1:649654-650534 GCF_000696425.1 Galeopterus variegatus
AGGCAAAGTAACTTGCCCAAGGTCACAAGGTCATATAGCTACTACAGTCAGTTTGGCTCCAGAGTCCCTACATTATAATGCCTGTAATATATAGATAGATATTATATATAGTAGGAAATATAAATGTACTACACAGTAGAGAATTGCTGTGGATTGACTGAATTGTGTCCCTCAAAGTTCATATATTAGAAGCTTAATTCTCACTGTAACTGTTGAAGGTAAGAAATCCTATTATGGTAATTGAAGAGTCTTGAAGAGGTGATTAGATTATAGGACCCTGCAGTAGTGAATGGATTAATAATGGTGCTCGGGGGCATAGTTCTGAGGGCTTTAAAAGAAGAGCACCTGAGAGGTTAGTCTCTCTCTGCTCTATCATTTTCTGCCATATGAGACCCCTGTGTCACTGTTGCCACTACCAAGACCCTCACCAGATGTGTTCCCTGAACTGTGGACTTCCCAGCCTTCAAAACTGTAAGCAAGAAATTTTGTTTTCTTTATAAATTACCCAGTTTCAGGTATTTATAAGTAACAGAAATGGACTAATACAAGGATAAATATATAAACAGACAAAATACAGAGCAAGAGATATAGATAAAACATATAGTGGAAGGTTTATTTATATAAAAATACAGTTGACCCTTATACTAGGGTTCCACATTCATGGATAGAAAATACAGTATTCACAGACTCGGAACCCACATAAATGGAGAGCTGACTTTCCTTATGGGGTGGGGGGTGGTCCACAGGGCCAACTCCTTAAGTACTTAACTATGTAAGTCACTTGACCACTTAAGTAACTATGTGGGGAAAGTTATACACAAATTTTTGACTGCATGGAGGACTGCTCCAACCCCTACACGTTGTTCAAGGGTCAACCAGG
>NW_007726358.1:651411-652452 GCF_000696425.1 Galeopterus variegatus
AAATTTTTGACTGCATGGAGGACTGCTCCAACCCCTACACGTTGTTCAAGGGTCAACCAGGATACATACATACTTTATTTACCATATGAGAAAAATATAATATATAGTAAGAATTCTATTAAATACATAATAGAGAAAGGAAATATGTACATTTATGTATTATATATAAAAATGATATATGTATATATATATAACTGAGTCTCTTCTTACCGTTCTTTTAATTCACTCACAAGGTTAACCATTACTCTCAATTCCCTCTGAAAAATATACTGATTGGTGTCCTGGGCACAGTAAGTTTTTATGACTAAAAGGTTTCTATGTAGTATCCCTGAACATTTTGGCTAATACCATTTGAATTACAATCTTATGCAAAGTTAATTGTGTTTCCATGACTATTTACACAAGATTATTTTAATTTAAAATTTAATTAAATGTTATCAACATTTTAAAAATATGATTTTAAAAATCTGTTTGCTTGTTTCTATGAAACCTCAGCTGAATGCTTTGCAAAGTCTTGATAAAGGTGAGCTGCCAAAAAGAAGCTGCTAAATGAGGAAAAAACAAATACTGTGAGGAGTAGAGAAAAATTTTAAGCAAAACAAAACCTATAATTACTAATAATAGTTTCAGAGAGAGAAGAGATTATATCCATGAGGTAAGAATAGGATGCTATAAAGTAGAACATTCAAGGGAGGGAGAAAGAGAATTTGTCTTGGTAATAATTTTTTTTTTTTTAATCAACAGAAGGATTGGAAGAAATCCATAGATGGAAAAATGTTGAGAAATCCATAGGTGGAAAAAAGCTGAGAAAATAAAAGGGTTGGTTCAAGAGTTAAAATAATTCTAGGAAGAGAATAAAAGATGGAGTTTAAACTGCGATGACAATCATCAAAGAAATAATACAAGAAAATATTCCAGAACTGAAGAACATAAGTTTGGGGATAGACAATGCCCATATCAAGTGCCCAAACTGAAGAATGAAAAAAACCCACACCAAGATATGTCAATGTGAAAACTGACCATAGGTGTGTTCTAAACTTG
>NW_007726358.1:654290-655256 GCF_000696425.1 Galeopterus variegatus
GAGGGTTGCGATCCTGTTACTGGTCAGTAAAAAAAAAAAAAAAAAAAGGAAAGAAATGGAAAATTATGAAGTAGCAATATAAGCATGTGATTTTGAAAAAGGAGAGTCAACTCCAGAAGAGAGTTGAGAGTGATGACTTCTGGGAAAGAGAAATTGGAACTGGAAAGGTGTGGAGCAGGCAACTGCTATTTCTCACTGTCAGCTTTGCATACCATTTGACTTTTTAAAACCATGTACATATTTATGTTGATTTTTTTTAAATGTAGAGAATTACTCAAGGGCCTTGGCTTAAATATAATCATGTCTTGCTATGATTTAAAAAAAAAAAAAGAGTAAGGGTCAGGCTCATTCACACATTTTATCATTTTAAAAATTCTCTTAAGAGTGTATTATTAGTATTCTGTTCACACATATGAAGACTCATGCTTAGGGAGGTCACACAGGCAGTAAGTGATAGATTCTGAAATTCAAACTCAGGTTTATCTATCAAAGTCAATATTCTTTATATTGCAATGAGGTTTCTTCTCCTGATGAGATAATAAAAAGACCTCTTCTCCCTTAAAGATATTCTTCACGTAACTGTGGATTGACCAGATTTGTCTCCTCAGCCTCCCTTTTTTAGGGCTAAGTACCTTAATTTCCTTGAGCTTACCTCATAAAAGCTCTTTAATAGTCTTTTGAGTTTTTCATTTTCCCTCTTCAGTGGGTCCTTAGACCTCTTTAATTTCATCACATTTAAGACAGGCTACATTAGTGGGACAATGAGGTCTATGCTAAGTTACCTTCTGGCTCATGATTAGCATGGATTTATATCTATAGTGCTGACTAAAAAATATGTGCTGATTTTTAGTTAAGAACAACTGGTTAAGAATGTTAGTGTGGATTTAGTACTGAATATTGTGATGATTTTTTTTTTTTCCTTTTTGTCTTTTTCCGTGACCGGCAACGGATCGCAACCCTCAGTGT
>NW_007726358.1:656070-660215 GCF_000696425.1 Galeopterus variegatus
GTGATGATTTTTTAAAAAAATATATAAGCAATGTCATTTTGAAAAAAATTAACACTAAATTAATTTGTGTATTACTAGAACATCTGCTGAATTTAATTTCTTGGTAATTAATTTTAAAAGTATATCTTTTCCTTTTTGCATACTGTAATACACAATTTTTACTGTTTTCTTTCTGTCATTAAATGGCAAAGTTATACTCAATTTTATTCTGGTCTTCTCAGACATAAACAAAAATATTTCTGAGAGTCCAAACTAACGAACAAATCAAGTTGGGTTTTAAGAAGTAGCAAGAACAACAAAACCAAAAAACAACAAAACCTAAAAAAACAAACAAACCAAAAAACCCAGGTTTACTCAGCAATTCATATGTTCATTCATTCATTTCTTCAACATTTATTAAGTACCTACTGGATGCTAAGTACTTTGCCAGGTCCTGGGGATATAAAGACAAATAAACAAATACAAATGTACATATTTGTATGTATGCAAATCAAATTCATTATGGAAAAATGAAAGTTAGTTAGAACTCTAAGGAAGTTTAAATAGTTAGAAACCCAAGGGAAGGGCCGGCCCGGTGGCGCACTGGAGAGTGCGCCGCTTGGGAGCGCAGCGGCGCTCCCGCCGAGGGTTCGGATCCCATGTGGAGACCGGTTCCCGCTCCCTGGCTGAGCGCGGTGCGGGCGCAACACCAAGGGTTGCGATCCCGTTGCCTGTCCCCAGTACGGGCGCGACACCGAGGGTTGCGATCCCGTTATCGGTCAGTAAAAAAGACAAAAAGGGAAAAAAAAAAAATAGAAACCTAAGGGAAAAAACCACTTTTACACATCAACTGACTTCTGCCTCTGGCTGGTGTTTACCTGTAGTGTGGCGGAGGGAGCTGCTGGATGACATCATGAATTTTTATAAGCCTTTCTTCATCTGTTGCTGCTGAAACAGCATCCTGTAACAGTCATAATGGAAAATAAACTTATAGACTTTGTTGGTAAAAATGAAAGTTCTTCACTTACAACTCAGTTTCACTCAGAGATTAACTCACTTTATTCTTTGATGCTAAATGACAAGGAAACACAACACAGTATGAAGGAAGTAAACTTTGTTTTCTCACAATGGGAACATTAAATCTACTCAAATATAATTTTAAAGAAGCTTGATGGTAACCAATATTAAGGGCTTTAACATTAGTGGCTCCAAGTCAAAAACTGAAAGAATGACAATGTGAAAAACAGCAGTGACTGCAAATAAGGAGCAGTGATTGTTTTTCTAAAGAGCCATTTTAGTCACAGAACTATGACAGTACTTCAAAAAGTTAATGAGATACACATTATCTTTTAATTCCATTTTTCCACAAACTTTTTGAAGTATCTTTGCATTTCTTACATGTGACCAAACCAATCTTCACATGTTTTGAACAAAATCATAGCAAAGTTCCACAAAGAACTTGATTCGAAAGTGATGTGCACTCACAGAAAATTTCTCATACAGCTGGTAGGTGAGCAGAGGGTTTGGAAGCTCTCGGAAGTACAGCTTACAGAGGGAACCCACAGAATGGATGTCTTGAACATATGGTTCTTTTGTCAGGTCGGGGACATGCTCAGAGTCAAATTCATGGCTAATACAGACAAAAGAGGACAAAATTATTTTACTGAAGGAAAGCAAATACATGACAAAAACAGAAAGCAAAGGCCCAAAGTGGTCACCTCTACCTCAGTGAGTTGCTGTTTTCTTCAATTATATTTCATGTAAGTTATATTTGGACTTCAGCAATGATTGAATGCCTTATAAGACAGGTATCTTTCTATGTGGAAATTAAGGGCATAGGTTTAATATTAATATGGACAATAACCTCAATACGAATGAATAGCTCTTATAGCACATCGATTTGAAAACAGGACTCCTAATTTCTAATGGATTGAATATCCGATATTTTGGCAATTCCAGAAACTAGGGTTGAGTGGCAACTGGCCTGTGAACAACTATGTACAGAAATCATCAAATACAAGTTATATAGCTTAGGAACACTTTACTGACGTGAGATAAAAAAGCCAGAAACAATATAAAGAAATTTCTAGCTAACACCAAATTTTAAAGACAGTAAAATCTGTAGCATTATAGAGAATGAAATAAAAGTTGTGCTCAGAATACTAAGGCAGATTACGCTCACTCTCCAGGGGGTTAATTAATATTAATCCACAGGCATGAGACCCCTTATCATCTACCTAGAGGATTGATGTGTGTGCACAATCTGAATATGACATAGAGAATGAAATAAAAGTTGTGCTCAGAATACTAAGGCAGATTACGCTCACTCTCCAGGGTTAATTAATATTAATCCACAGGCATGAGACCCCTTATTATCTACCTAGAGGATTGATGTGTGTGCACAATCTGAATATGAAATTTACTGTGTCTGAAACTAAAGATTGAAACTATTTTAGTACAAGAACCAATTTTGTACCAATTTAGTACAAGAACCAATACATGTGAGTTCTATGGCTAATTGAAATATTAAAGTCCCTATAGAATAATGGCAGTTACCATGCCCATGCACCCACAGTGAAATAAAAAAGGAAAACAGGATATCAAGAATAGACTAGAATCCAAGAAATTAAGCAAAAATAAAATTTCTATTGCTGGTGCAGAGGATACCATTATTTTTACCTCAGAGAAGATATTGGGGAGGGTGTGTACTATGTAATACATGCATACTTGAGCATATACTACAGAATTAGGGTCAAAGGAGATTAGAAAAGGCCTCGTTCCCATGAATTTTAATTAAAAACTAAAGAATAATTCTATTACAATGGAAATTTCATCTCTCATGGATTCAGATTCAATTTGTTAAAATCTTCAAACACGATAAAGAGACAAAATAAAAGTATTGAAGAACTTAAGGTACATGGTTCACTGATACTGCATATGAAGAAGTGCCATTTAGAAAAATATACAGTCTGTGTGTGTGTAGATATACTCATTAAACAAATGCAAATAAAAAAAAGAGAAAAATACACACAGAGAATAATATGGATATTATTTCCTACTTTATCTGAACTACTTCACTAAAAATTGTGGTTATCAACATAAGTGACTCAATTTTGAAATAATTTCATTTTAATGATTAAACAGAAATGAAAAAGAAATGCCATATAAGGTTTTACCGCAGTCTCTGGATATTGGAAGCAACGCCAGAGAGACGATATATTCCATCCACAATGCCATATCTCTCAATGAATGCTGTGCAGCTTTGAAGAACCTGGGGTACTAAAGAGAATTATTAAACACACAGGTTAAATTAGTAGTATTCAATGAAACCAAAGTTGCTAAACAGTAAGAACATCTTAGTTTTCATAAACAAAATAAAATGTATAAATTAAAGTTAAAAGGGACAGGAATTAATCTACTACAAAAAAATGGCTATGGCATATTTATTTAATTTCATATATAAACTAGATAATTAGTTTCTGAATAGTCAAGAGTGGCTCTATCTCATGACATTTAGGTAAGTGAAAAAGCTCATACATTATTAGGATAGTCTCTCAAGATCTTCTGCAGTAGACTCATTTAGATCATGTTACAACAATAAAGTGAACTGTTTAGTCCTAACACCATGCCAGATGAAAAAAAATACAGCTATTCAGCTGTATTTCATAAATAACAAATCAATGTATAATGTTGAATACTTGTCCCAACAACTACTTGTAAGTGCAGTAGTGTTTTACTTCTAAAAAAGCTTTTTTTATCTTTTCATAGTTACTAATTCTAATTTTATTCAATAAACAAAACACTAACATAACACAAGGTCAAAGCAATTTCAAATAGACAAAATTTTTTAATTTCCTTCTCATTTTTACATTAAATTTCCTGATGTTTAGACTTAATATTATCAGCTAAAGGGCACTCTAAGAATAACTAGGGAAAAAAGAAGAGTATTGTCTCTGTTTATCTCAGTGAACACAAACAAATGGACAGCTATTCTGGGGCCCATGGTCTGCAACAGAACTTTTAAAGCATATGATAGAAAATTTTTATAACCATTCAAAAATTTATAGTAACTGAAATTTGTTTTGCAATGCAGATTGATGAGTTGTTTTTTTTTTTTTTGTCTTTTTTCCGTGTCCGGCAACGGATCACAACCCTCAGTGTCGCGC
>NW_007726358.1:660939-662534 GCF_000696425.1 Galeopterus variegatus
AATCACCAATATCATCCTTAAGAACAGGAAAAAGACAAGGTTGTCCACTCTCACCACTCCTATTTAACATAGTATTGGAAGTACTTGCCAGAGCAATCAGGCAGGAGAAAGAAATAAAGGGAATCCAGATTGGAAAGGATGAAGTCAAATTGTCCCTGTTTGCAGATGACATGATCTTATATATAGAAAAACCTAAAGACTCAACCAAAAAAATCTTGGAGCTACAAATCAGCAGCATTTTTATACTCCAGTAACGAACTAGCAAAAAAGAAATCAAGAAAGCAAGCCCACTTACAATAGTCACCAAAAAAATTAAATACTTAGAAATCAATTTAACCAAGGAGGTGAAAGATCTCTACAATAAGAACTACAAAACACTACTGAAAGAAATTAAAGAGAATACAAAAAGGTGGAAAGACATACCATGCTCCTGGATGGAAAGGTTAAGATCGTGAAAATGTCCACTCTACCCAAAGCAATCTACAGACTCAATGCAATCTCCATCAAAATACCAATGAAATAGAAAAAGCAAACCTAACATTCATATGGAATAACAAAAGACCCTGAATAGTCAAAGCAACCCTGAGCAAAAAAAAAAAATAAAGCTGGAGGCATAACACTATCCAATTTTAAATTATACCACAAAGCTATTGTAACCAAAACAGCATGGTAGTGGCATAAAAACAGATAGTTGGACAATTGGAACAGAACAGAAAATCCAGGAATCAACCCACATACTTACAATCATTTATCTTTCACAAAGGCAACAAGAACATACATTGGGGAAAAGACTACCTCTTCAATAAATGGTGCTGGGAAAATTGGACATTCACATGCAGAAGAATGAAGCTGGACCTGTACCTCTCATCATATACCAAAATCAACTCAAAATGGATTAAAGACCTGAATATAAGCCCCGAAACCATAAAATTACTAAAGGAAAACATAGGGGAAACACTCCAAGAAGTAGGACTAGGGAAAGACTTTATGAATAAGACCCAAAAGCACAAGCATCAAAAGAAAAAGCAAACAAATGGGATTATATCAAACTAAAAAGCTTCTGCACAGCAAATGAAACAATCAACAAAGCAGAAAGACAATCTACAGAACAAGAGAAAATATCTGCAACTATACATCTGACAAGGGATTAATATCCGGAATATACACAGAACTCAAACAAGTGTACAGTAAAAAAACAAATAATCCAATCAAAAGATGGGAAAAGTAGATGAGCAGACATTTTTCAAAGGAAGACATACAAATGGCCAACAGGTACATGAAAAAATGCTCAGCATCACTAGTCATCATAGAAATGCAAATCAAAACCACACTGAAATATCATCTTACCCCAATTAGACTGGCCATTTAAAAAGACTGAATAACAAATGCTGGTGAGGATGTGGGGAAAGGGGTATTCTTCTACGCTGTTGGTGGGACTGTAAATTAGCATAGCCACTATAGAAAACAGTATGGAGGTTCCTCAAACAACTACAGATAGAACTACCATATGATCCAGCAATCCTGCTACTGAGGATATATCCAAAGGAATGGAAATCATCATGTCAAAGGGACACCTGCACTCCCATGTTCATTGC
>NW_007726358.1:663534-679303 GCF_000696425.1 Galeopterus variegatus
AGTGACAACCACCGAGCTGCAGACTACCATATGATCCAGCAATCCTGCTACTGAGGATATATCCAAAGGAATGGAAATCATCATGTCAAAGGGACACCTGCACTCCCATGTTCATTGCAGCACTATTTGCAATAGCCAAAATATGGAATCAACCTAAGTGTCCTTCACTAGATGACTGGATAAGGAAAATGTGGTATATGTACACAATGGAATACTACTCAGACATAAAAAAGAATGAAATTCTGCCATTTGCAGCAACACAGATGAGTCTGAAGATTATGTTAAGTGAAGTAAGCCAGGCAAGGAAAGAGAAACACCACATGTTGTCACTTATAACTGGGAAGGAGGGAGGAAAGGAGGAAGGGAGGAAGGAAGAAAAGACCATAACAATTTGTTGAACTTTCAGAAGGAGAGAACAAACCTAAGGTTACTAGAGATGGGCAGAAGCGAGGGAGGGGGTTTGGGGAGGGATAGGTCAAGTAAAGGGTATAAAGAAAAACCTTGGAGGCTTCTGGTCAAGATGGCAGAATAGATGGTCCCTAGAATCACTCTCTCCCACATATCAACCAATTTACAACAATTAAAAAGCAACAACAGCCAAGCTGGGGCCGCAAGAGCTCAGGGGAAGAGGAGGAGAGACCTACGGAGTTCACGAAGGCCGGAGAAGCCACGATGAGAGAAAGAAAGAACTGCTATGACTGTTTTGAGCCCTGGCTGCTTCCAGGCTGGAGCTGGTGAGTGCACGGAGCAGGAGTTGGCAAAAGCCGCTGTTGTGCCCTCCGGATGGAGTTGTTGGAGGCTGCAGAGGAGAAGAGGGCCTTGGTGGCCCCCAGGCCAGCAAGACGAGTAGTATGCTTCCTATGGACCCACATAGGAGTGAGGAGCCACAACAACTGAAAAAAAGGAGCCACTCAGAGGCTGGTGAGTCACCACAAGGGACCGGCATATGGCCCATCCCCATGGGAAGTGTTTGGAACATGGGCAGTAAGGGAGATAGGCCCACTGGTAGAACACTGGGGCACAGCAAGGACAGCTAATCTGCCCCCACAATCAGCATAGGACTACTCAGTGGAGACTCGTCAGGAATATAAAAGGAGGTACAGTTTGCTGAAAGGACTCAGGCCCAGACCAGAGTTTCTATACAACCCATGTGTACCAGATCTCAAGAGACCCAGAAGCACCTATAAAGTCAACCATTAAAATCTCAGCTGCACAAAAAGCCTTCCCCAGGGAATCAGTAGCAAAGCAACAATTTAGCTCAACCACAGAGCTCAAGTACTGGTCCCCACATGAAGTTCCCCCATTCTGGAAGTAAGCAATAGAAAACAAATTAGTTCCAGTACAGAGTTTAAGTGGTAGGAACAGTAAATAATCCAACACAGAACTTAAAGAAAAAACAAAATACCCAAAGACCAGAGACAAAGTTTCACATTAACTAGTAAAGGTCTCTCAACACCAAAGAACACCTTTAAAACTAGGAGGACTGGAAGTCCCCTGGGTTACCAATCCAGAGAGGAGGGAGGGCTGGGGGCCTGAGCCATGCCCCCCAACACCCACAACCAGTCCCGAGGGTGGGAGGCCTGAGGGCCTTGGCCATGGCACCCCAACACCCGCAAGCAGCCCAGCAATAACCACCGAGCCACCACATGAAGTGTCATGGGCTCTACCAAGCCAGGGTAGTGGGGGGCCTTGGGCCTCAGGCTTTGGCCATGCCCTCCCCTTGATACCTGCAACCCGCCCAGTGACAACCACCGAGCTGCAGCAGGAAGTGCCCTGGGCTCACGTGAACCAGAGTGGTGGGAGTGGGGGACCAAGAGCCTCAGCCACACACCCCCAATGCCCACAAGCAGCCCAGCGACGACCACCAAGCCACCACAGGAAGCACCCCGGGCTCTCCCGAGCCAGGGTGGTGGGGGGCCAAGGGCCTCAGCCATGCCCCGACACCCACAACCAGCCCAGTGATGACCACTGGGCTGCTGCAGTAAGCACCCCAGGCTCTCAAGCTGGGATAGTAGGGGAGTGAGGGCTTCAGCCATACCCCTCTGACATCTGCACCCAGCCCAGCAAGGACCAAGCCACTTCTGGAAGCCCCCTGGTCTTCCATGCAAGAATGAGTGGGGTGCCACAGGCCTCAACCTTGCCCCTCCTCCTTCCTCCCTATTTTCTTCACCTTTCTCTTCTCCCTCTCCCCTACAACTGCTCCGCAACATCATAGAATGTAAAAAAAAAACCTAGTAATATTAATAAACTTAAAACAAAAAAGGAAAATCATGATTTGCAATAATGAACATGCTAATAAGTAAATAAGTAAATAAATAAAAAGATGCTTCTCATTATGTATACTATGAATTAGCATGCTCTCACTCAAGTAGATGAAAGGTTTGCCTCAGAAGAAAACCCTTCAGTGCACAGGATTCTGTTTCCTTATTTCAGGCTCTCCTAGCATACATTATATAATTTTCACAAAAATAAGCTACCATCTATAAAAAAAGTACAGATAACTTTCACTGGTCTCTTATATCCATGTGGTATTTGATCAATATCTACTTATATTCTCCCAAACAAATAGAAAAACTTTGAAAATATAGAGAATTAGAGGTCTTTCCCTGGTAATATGACCAAGCCTCTATAGACATAACACTTCATGTAAAACATTCGAATTGTTTCTTTACATTTCACATTCCCTAAGTAAAAGGACTGAATGTCTACAAAACAACCATATAATGAGGCTTAATAAATAAAATTACATAACTAATACTTGTAATTTTAAAAGAGACAAATGAGACAATTAACAAAAATAGGTGGCAAAATGAAAGAGAAAAGCATAACCATTAATTTTGAAGAAAAGAGAGTAGAAACTGAAGAACAGTGTCTGAAGATTAAAAGAGAAAAGATCTGGTTTCTTTTTTCACTAACATGTCTCTCTGTGTATGTGTTTAAATATATATATACATATGGTGCAACTGTAGTCACACAGTTACAATTCATATACAATATATATGAAGTTTCAAAATCTTTAACTAATTTCTCACACATTTATTAACTCAAAGACAAACTAATAAATCATTTTGATATTAAACATTCATTTTCTTTCCTAATCAAAATTTTAGTTAAACTCAGAAGGTTTCCCTTTTCTGGCTAATTTAGTCTCCATTTAGATATTTAAATGAATGTCCATCATATGAATATTTATCCTTCATTTTTTCCCCGATAAAACATAAAATTATTTTAATATGCCAACTAGAATATGAGGGTACTTTTAAAAGTTCATGGAAAAATACAGTTGAAAGATAATACAGGAAGTGACATCACCAAAATGGTGGAACAGATGATACCCAGTATTGCTCCCCTCAACCCCATCAATTTATAACTACTAAAAAGCAAAGACTGCCATCCTGGGACTGCTGGCACTCACGGGAAGAGGAAGAGAGACCTGTGAAGTTCATGAAGGTGTGAGAGGACATGGCAAGAAGGAAAAGGGACCACTCACTCTGACCCTACTGAGCTCTGGCTGCTACTGAGCTGGCATGGTGCCAGGCTGGCAGCAGGCATAGCACACGGAGTAGTAAGAGAAGGCAAAGCCACAGTGGCACCCACTGTGTGAAGCTGCTTAGAGTATACAGGGAAGAAGAGGGCTTCAGAGTATACCATACCAGCTCCTAGGCCAGTAAGAACACTGGCAGGATTTCCCTAGACCCACATAAGACCAAAAAACTGTAGAAGACCAAAGGAAAGAGTCACCCAGAAGTCAGTGTGCCATCATGAGGGGCTTGTGCACAGGCTGCTGAATGGGAAGTGTTTGGAGTGTATGGTGGGAGGGGGGAGGCAGGCCCATCAGGGGAACATCAGGGCACAGCATGGGCAGCTTATCTAACTTTTGATCAGAATGGGTGCCACTCTTTGGATACCCATCAGGGCAAGAGAACCACAGGGGGTGCAGTTTTCTGGGAAGACTCAGTCCCAAGCCAGAATTTCCACACAGTTCAGTTCTCCACCATGACCTTACAAAACCAAGAAGTGAATAAAAGGCTAACAATTAAAATCTGATTCACACAAAAAGACTTCTCCCAGGAATCAGCAGCAAAGCAGCAATTTAGCTCAAGCCCAAAGCTCAAGTTCTGGTTCCCAAAGGAAGTTCCTTCAGTTTAGAAATTAACAGCAGGACAGCAAATTAGTTCCAGTGCAAAGTTTAATAAGCTACCATAGAATGGAAAAAAAAAAACTGACCAGAGACAAAGCTCTGATATTACCAGTAAAGGTCTAAAGCTACCAAAGAACACCAAGAAAACCTGGAACAGACAGCAGCCTCAAATCCCCAGGCACCAACATAAAGACACAAAGATCAAGAAAAGTAGAGAAATATAACAACACCAAAGAAAACAAAGCACCAGCAATGGATCCAGAAGAAAAGCAGATTTATGAAATGTCTGAAAGAGAATTCAGAATAATGCTCCTAAGGATGTTCAGGGCATCACAAGAAAACACAGACAGAAAATTAAATATCTGGAAAAAAGTCAGGAGCAGAATGAGAAAATTGACAAAGAGATAGAATCAATTAAAAACAACAAAATAGAAGTTCTTGAAATAAAGAATTTATTATCTGACTGAAAAACTTAACAGAAAGTCCAACAAAAGACTTGATCAAACAGAGGAAAGAATCAGTGAACTTGAAGACAAAATACATGAAATTATCCAATCAGAGGAGCAAAAAGAAAAAAGAATAAGAAAAAATGAAACAGAAATATAGCAATTATGGGACTCCCTCAAGCAAAATAACCTTTGCCTAATTGGCATACCCAAAGGAGAGGAAAATGAAAGAGACCTAGAAAGAATATTCAAGGAAATAATGACTGAAAATTTCCCAAGTATGGAGAAAGATAACAGCATCCAGGTGCAGAAAGCTCACAGGTCATCAATCAAATTCAATCCAAAGACCCAAAGGCACATCATAATCAAATTATTAAAAACCAAAGACAAAGAAAGAATACTGAAAGCATAAAGAGAAAAGAAACACATAAAATTCAATGAAGCACCAATACATATCTCAGTGGATTTCCCAGTAGAAACCCTATAAGCCAGAAGAAAACAGGATGATATATTCAAAAGTGCTGAAGGAAAAAAGACTATCAGCTAAGAACTTTGTATGCAAAAAAACTAACATTCAAAAAACTAACATTGTCTCCCAGAGAAACAAAAGCTAAGGGAATTTATCAACTCTAGATCTGCCTTACAAGAAATGCTACAGGAAGTTCTTCAGTCTGAAGAAGACAACACTAATAAGCAGCAAGAAAACATTTGAAGGTACATAACTCATTAGTAAAGTAAGTTCACAGACAACTTCAGAACACTCCAATGTTGTAAGAGTAATAAACAACTACTTATATCTTTAGTATGAAGACCAAAGGACAAACTTAACAAGACAACAGCAAATACAACCATACAAGAGAAAGACAATATAAAAAGATGTAACTTGAAATAACAAAATGTCAAAAAGTAGGGAGGAAATGATGCCAGAGCATAGAGTTGGCTTTGTTGTTTTCTTTTTTTCCTAGATATCAAAGTTAAGTTATTACAAGTCTAAAATAATCTGTTATAACTATAACATGCTTTTTGTAAGCCTCATAACCACAACACAAAAACGTATGAGACATTTTAAAAACAAGTAGTGAGAAATCAAAGTATATCACTAGAGAAAACCACCAACCACAAAGGAAGACAGTAACCAGAAAAAAGGAAAAGAGAATATACAAAATGACTAGAGAAAAGATTTTAAAAATGGCAATAACAAGTCCCTATATATCAATAATAACTAGAAATGTAAATGGATTAAATATCCCAATTGAAAGACACAGAGTAGCTGAATGGATTAGGAAAAGAGAATATACAAAATGACTAGAGAAAAGATTTTAAAAATGGCAATAACAAGTCCCTATATATCAATAGTAACTAGAAATGTAAATGGATTAAATATCCCAATTGAAAGACACAGAGTAGCTGAATGGATTATAAAACAAGAACCAATAATGTGCCTACAAGAAGTTCACTTAACCTATAATGACACACATGAACTGAAAGCAAAGGGGTAGAAAAATATATTTCATGCAAATGGTAACCAAATAAGAGCAGGAATAGCTATACTTATTTCAGATAAAATAGACTTCAAGCCAATGAAACTACAAAAAGATAAGGAAGGTCATTATATCATCATAAGGGGATCAATTCAACAAGCGGATATAATGATTCTAAACATATATGCACTCAACACTGGAGCACCCAGGTAGACCTAATGGGAGAAATAGACTCTAACACAATAATAGTTGGGGACACTTTAATACTCCACTTTCAGCAAAGGACAGATCACCCAGACAGAAAATTAACCAGAAATCATCAGAATTAATCTCTACGCTAGGCCAACTGGACCTAATGAACATTTAGAGAACATTTCATCCAAAGCTGCAGAATATACATTCTTCTCAGCAGCACATGGAACATTCTCTAGCATAGAATATATGGTCACAAAACTAGTCTCAACAAATTTCAAAAACTGAAATCATATCAACTATCTTGTCCAACCACAAAAGAATAAAACTAGAAATCAACAAAGAAAAGGGACATTAGAAACTGTACAAACACACTGAAATTAAAAAGCACACTTGGAAACAATGAATGGGTCAAAGAAGAAATCAAAAAGGGAATCTAAAAATGCCTGGAGACAAATGAAAATAAAAACACAACACACCAGAACCTATGAGATTCAGTGAAAGTAGTTCTAAAAAGGATGTTTACAGCAATAAATGCCTACACCAAAAAAGAAAAAAGACTTCAAATAAACAAACTATTGTTATACTTCAAGGATCTAGAAAAACAAGAACAAACCCAAAATCACTAGAAGGAGAAAAATAACAAAGACTGAAAAAGAAACAAATGAATTGGAGATTAAAAAAAATACAAAAGATCAATGAAACAGAGTTTTTCAAAAAGATAAACAAAATCAATAAACCTTTAGCTACTAATGAATAAAAAAAGAAAGAAGACTGAAATAAATAAAATCATAAATGAAAAACAGGACATTACAACTGATATCACACAAATACAAAGTATCATAAGAGATTACTATGAACTATAGGCGAACAAACTGGAAAACGCAGAAGAAATGGATAAATTCCTGGACACACACAATTTACCAGGGTTGAATCATGAAGACTTAGAAAACCTAAGCAGATCAATAATGACTAATGAGATTGAAATATAATTAAGTCTCCCAACAAAGAAAACCCAGGACCAGATGGCTTCACTGCTGAATTCTATCAAACATTTAAAGAAGAACTAATACCAATTCTTCTCAAACCCATCCAAAAATCTGAAGAGAAGAAAATACTTCCAAATGCATTATCCAGCATTACCCTCATACCACAAACAGAAAAAGACACAACAAAAAAAGAAAACTGCAGACCAATATCCCTAATGAACACAAATGTGAAGATTTGTGAAGATCTCCAATTCAACCTCAACAAAATACTAGCAAACCAAATCCAACAGCACATCAAAAAGATCACTCACCATGATCAACTAGGATTCATCCCAGGTATGCAAGGATGGATGGCTCAGCATTCACAAATCAATAAACATGATACACCACATCAACAGAATAAAGGGGAAAAACCATATGATCATTTCCACAGACAAAGGAAAAGCATTTGATAAAATCCAAAACCCTTTCATGATAAAAACGCTGAACAAATTAGGTACAGAAGGAATGTCCCTCAACACAATAAAGGTCATATATGACAAACCCACAGCTAATGTCATACTGAGTGGACAAAAATTGGAGACTTTTCCTCTAAGATCTGGAACAAAACAATGATGCTCACTTTTCCCACTCATTCAACATAGTGCTGGAAATTCCAGCCAGTGCAATAAGGCAAAAGAAAGCAATAAAGGGCATTCAAATCTGAAGGAAGAAGTCAAACTATCCCTATTTGCACATGACATGATCATATACATAGAAAGTCCTAAAGACTCCACCAAATAATTATTAGAACTAATAAATGAATTCAGTAAAATGGCAGGATATAAAATCAACACACAAAAATTAATAGCCTTCCTCTACACCAATAACGAAATAGTTGAAGAAGAAATCAAGAAAGTAATCTCATTCACAATATCTACCAAATAAATGAAATACCTAGGAGTAAATTTAACCAAGGAGCTGAAGGACTTCTACAATGAAAACTGTAAAATGTTGGTGATAAACACTGAAGAGGAAACAAATAAATGGAAAGATATCCCATGTTCATGGGTTGGAAGAATTAATATCATCAAAATGTCCATATTACCCAATGCAATCTACACATTCAATGCAATCCCTATCAAAATACCAATGGCATTCTTCACAGAAATAGAAAAAACAGTCTTAAAATTTGTATGGAACCACAAAGACCCCATGAAGCTAAAGCAATCTAGAAAAAAGAAAAAAAAGAACAAAGTTGGAAGCATCACACTTCCTGACTTCAAAATATACTATAAAGTGATAGTAACCAAAAAGCATGATACTGGCATAAAACCAGACAAATAGACCAATGGAACAGAACAGAGAGCCCTGAAATAATCCACACACAACCAACGGATTTTTGACAAGGTGCCAAAAAATATACATGGGGGAAAGGACAGCTTCTTCAACAAGTGGTGCTGGGAAAAGTGGATATCCACATGCAGAAGACTGAAACTAGACCTCTACCTCTCATCATATACAAAAATCAACTCAAAATGTATTAAAGACCTAAATTTAAGACCCAAAACTATGAAACTACTAGAAAAAAACATACGGAAACATACGAAATGGGAGCAGGCAGCACTTTTTTGAGCAAGACTACAAAGGTAACTAAGGCAAAAATAGATAAATGGGACTACATTAAACTAAAAAGCTTCTGCACAGCAAGGGACATCAACAAAGTGAAGAGACAACCTACAAAATGAGAGAAGGGTTTGCAAACTACACATCAGACAAGGGGCTACTATCCAGAATATATACGGAACTCAAACAACTTAATGGCAAAAAACCAAGTAACCTAATTTAAAAAAAAAAAAATAGGCAAAGAAACTGAACAGACGTTTCTCAAAAGAAGACATACAAGTGGCCCATAGGCACATGAAAAAAACGCTCAACATCATGACTCAGGGAAACGCAAATTAGAACCACAATGATATATCATCTCACTCCAGTTAGAATGGCTATTATCAACAAGACAGAAAGTAAGAGATGTTGGCAAGTATGCAGAGAAAAGGAAACCCTCCTACATTGTTGGTGGGAATGTAAATTGGTACAGCCATGTGAAAAACAGTATGGAGATTCCCCAGAGAACTAAAAATAGATTTACCTTGTGACCCAGCTATCCCACTATTGAGTATATACCCAAAGGATATGAAATCAATATATCAGAAACAAACCTGCGCCCCCATGTTCATCACAACACTATTCACAATAGCCAAGAGATGGAATCAACCTAAATTCCCATCAATGGATGAATGGATTAAAAAGAAACTGTGGTATATATACAAAATAGAATAACATTCAGCTATTTTTAAAAAACCTACCATTTGCAGCAACATGGATGGAACTGAAAACCATTGTGTTAAGTAAGTCAGGCACAGAAAGACAAATACCACATGATATCACTCATATATGGAATCTTAAAAAAAATAGGAGGCTCTACTAGAAGTAGAAAGTAGAATAATGGTTACCAGAAGCCAGGAGGGGAGAGGGGTCAGGAGAGAGGAGAGTGATGGACCTAACAAGTACAAAACTATGCTATCTACCTTAAGTGAATCATTATGCGCTATATGCACATACTGAAATAACACACTGTACCCCACAAATATGTACAAGTAAATGTTAAAATAAATAAAAGAAAGATAATATAAGTCTTTCCGTGAACTTTTTGAATTACCCTCGTATATCTGTATATCTGACTCAGTCTTCAAGGGGGTTGGCTCTTAATGTTTATCAAATTTTAATTCTACTCTGAGTTAATTTTTTGTTCTTCTAGTCTCCATTGGACATGCTGGCAACAGAGAGTTTTGTCTTCAAAGACTATTAAATTCATTTCTTATATTTTCCCTACTGTTTTTTTCTCTTTAATTGAAAAAGCATGACAACTAAGAAAAAAATCACAAAGATATTCTCTGTATCTAATACTTTATCATAATTACATTCACTTTATATATCACCTAAGTATGCATAGTTTTAAAATTTTATCTACCATTTATATATAATATATTTTATGTTCCTACTCTGTATTCAAACTTACAATTTTTAATAATTGCATAATTTATAAAACAATTCCTCCAAAAGGTGGGTATTCAATTATTTTTGCTCTAATATACATATAATATATTTTATGTTCCTACTCTGTATTCAAACTTACAATTTTTAATAACTGCATAATTTATAAAACAATTCCTCCAAAAGGTGGGTATTCAATTATTTTTGCTCTAATATATAATGCTGTCATAAGCATTTTTGTTCTTATTTAATTATAACATTAAGATAAATCCGTATGGAGTGGAAGGGCTGGATGAAAGGAACACTATGAATTCTCTTGCTATGAAGCACCAAAATGTTTTCCAAGAAGGCTGTACTAATTCCGAGCTACCTGAAAACAACTGTTTTTACATATTGGTAAAAATCACTGCTACCTTTAATGGCACTGAATATCATAATTTAGAAAAACAGCTTTGCTGTTTTATTAATATGTACCAATGTAAAATGATATCTAAAAGTTGCTTAAAGACACATCTCCATGATTACAAATGAGTATAAACATTCTTCTTTATTTGGTTTACCATCTATTACCCTGTGACCATAATATGTTTATATCTTTTCTCCATTCTTTTATTCAGGGATTTAAATGTTTTTCTCAAAAATCTGAGTGATATATTATACACTACTATAGCAGCACTTCCTCATGTCCAAAAAAATAATCATTTTCCCTAGTCTATGGTACCTCTCCTCTACAGTTGTTATTTTTCATTATATAAAAAGTGTATATTTGAAGCTACCTCTGTATGTTTTTTGTTTAAATCTGAGAAAGATATTTCTTCTATCTCAAAACAAAATCAATTCACATTGGCAATTCTATAAGTTTAAAATAGTTAACTCTCAAAATTTGGAGTTTATTTTCAGTGCGATAAAGTGGAGATTAATTTTTTTCAAACTGCTATTTATCTCAATATATATTAAATAACTCTCCTCATGACATGGTTCTAAAACCACACTTTATCATACTTATATATAGTAATAACTATTTCTGAACATTGTTTCCTCTGCCTTCCAGTTTTGAATATTGTTTTAATATATGGTAAAGCTGTATGTCTCCCATCCTATCACTGATTTTCCCCTACAATGCTCTTTGATATTCACGCTGGTTGATTTTTCCATATGCGTTTTGACTAGTTACAAAAATAACCCTCACATTTTTTGTTGTTTTTTAAAGAACTGCATTAAGTTGATATTAATTTGGGAATAACTACTGTTTAAAATAACATTGTCTACTCTGAAGATATATGGTATACTCTGCCATAAACTTATATGTCCACTGGTATTCTTTAAGCAATGAGTAAGACCTTAATTTAGGCTTGTTGTCTACTCTGAAGATATATGGTATAGTCTACCATAAACTTATATGTCCACTGGTATTCTTTAAGCAATGAGTAAGACCTTAATTTAGGCTTGACATTATTAATGGTATTTACTACTGGTTTTCACTAGTGGTCTTCTCTTCTCAAAAGGCATAATGGGTATTTCTCATCAGGATTCAGAATTTCACAAATCATCTATTTTTGGTACTTATCCACATCATAGATAGATACCTTCTGAACATTCTAGCATATCTAAAGGAGATGGTATGGGAAAGTGCTATTTTAAAATATCAAAGGAAAACTCCTTTTCTCCTTCCCTCCTATCCATCCATCTACTCCATCCACTCATCCAAACACTTAAGGAATGTAAATGTTTAGGCAGAAATGCTAGAAGACTAGTTTTGGTATTTCATAATTTCAAACCTATGAGGTTTTTCTAGGAGAAAAATTAAATATTTTGGGATAAAGTATGAGCAAGAAAACTGACTTAAAGATTTATTCTTCAGATTAAAAAATAATGCTAAATAACAGTGTTGTTGTATCTCTTGTGTGAACATCTTATTCTTCTCAAACAGATCATAACATCTCTGATGCCAAAGTGCACTCTTAGACCTCTCTCCAGCCTCTGCTCCACCTAGAACTGAGACAAGTACTTGAGAAAGCTCTATACATGTTGTTGAACTGAAATGAAACAGATTACTGCTTGCCTACTCCATAACTGGTTATAGAAAACCAATATGGAGAAGTCAGAAACTGAAATTATGAGCTTGTAAATTTTATTTTTACCTTCAAAACCAGAATTCAGAAGGTGCTCCCCCAGGTCACAACCAAACACCCTCTCTTTCAAGATCCCCCGCTGCTTCAGCTTCTGTTTTGTTGGACGAGACTTCATGAATGTTCTTAAGAAAGTAATGAGCTTGCCGTGCTTTTTAGACACTAAAAAAATAATAATAAATAGGAAATACCTTAGTTGTAGCAAGAGGTTACACTTAGTGTGAAAAGAAATTAACATCTCAACAGGATAACTGTAAAATAATCTATTACAAATATACTTTATAATCTGTAGGACATTTTCAGCATAAGTCTAGCTAACAGTTGTGTTATAATTAACATTTTAATTCTGTACTTTCTTTTCACCCATCTCTGATCTTCCTCGATATGATTGTGAGAAAATTTAAATACTGTAATCCGTGACCTTTAAATCAAGTTTGGTAAACCAGCCATCTTCCCAAGGCATATTTAAGGATGCTACAGGATTACAAGTGACACTTCACTTGAATTTTACTCTATTATATTGCTTTGCAGATCTTTGTAATAAGTAAGACATAAAATAGTGTAAGTTTGGTTTGCATTTCCAGTCAATTTCTAAAATATTTTACTTGATGGTAAGAAATTTTCATAGCATAGCAATTTGGCAAATACTACTGAAAAAAGAAAACTCCCTCTTTCTCATTTTACAAAGAGGAAAATTCCATGGTGATATAGAAAACAATTGTCAATCTAATGGCTATTTAAATACAAAACACACACACACACATACACACATCAGATCTTCTATTAACATTCATCTATAGTATACTGAATACATACATCACCTTAAATCCTCTGTAGATCAAGGCAAGAGCTAAGTAAATTAATATTTGGGGAAAATGTTTCCACTGATTGATATATTAGAAAGACAACAGTGAAAGAATTGAAAGCAAACAAATCCCTAGAAAAGTAACTTGCTGGGAAGAGCAGCCTACAAGGAAAATTACTCTAGAAGTCAACATACAGCAAATATCATGAGCTCAGAGATTAGTTGTAGGATAGAAGACCAAGCCATGTGGCCTCAATCCTCCTGCTCAGTTAGCAGATGGTTGCTGGGAGTCTTACTGAATCTACTATCGATTATTGAGTGAATTCAAATCTTAAATCTCCTGAACAGATGAAGACTTCTGAGGGAGCTCTGTGTGCCTAGAGTAACTTGTGGCCTAGATGGACCAATTTTTGTGTTACTATGAACCAGATCAGACATTTGCCATCTATTTCTTTTAACTTCATGGAAAATACTATTTGTAGACATAAGCATCTTTTCTATAGACTGCACAAGGGCAATCAACCATCCTGGTTCACCCATGACTGAGAGGTTTCCTGAGACATGAAACTTTTCATGCTAACAGTAGGAAAAGTCCTGGGCAAACTGTTACAAAGCAGTCGCCCTACAATACATACAGATTAATAGAGAATTTATTCTTTTCCATGCCAATTGTTTAAAATTTACTTAGGATTGTCAATATAATTTTGATGCTATCTCTGACATGCTCTGAAACACTAGGTAAATTATATCCTGTCTTGTTATCTGTGATTCCTTGCCCTAAAATTAAGTGACATACTCTCTTATCTACTAATGAGACATTTATGGCACACTTGGTTAACTTCAGAAGTCTGTTACATATAATAATACTATATTAAAAGTTATGATTTATTCTCCCCTAGTTGCTAGCAGACAGTGTGTTATGAATCTTTATTAAAGGCATTTCTGTTCATTTTCAAACATTTACCATATAAACTTTAAAATAATTTTGACAAGGTTCTCAGAAATGTACAAATAAGTTTGGTTTTCAACAACTTTAATTTCTATAATATTCAATATTTCCACTTGAAAAGAGGGTATATCACCATTTTGCTAAATCTTTTATATTTCTCACTGAAGTTTTCTAATTTTCTTTATGAAAGGACACATTCCCCATATTTCTTACTAGGGATATTGCTAGGCATTTTAATCTTTCTTGTTGCTCTTGTGGAATAATATCTTTTTTTTCAACTACAGCCTTAATTGGTAATCAATGGTATGTTGGAAAATAATTTCTTATGTATAGCTCAAATCTGATCATTTATTAAACTCTCAACAATTTAGGAGGATTTTAGTTGATCCTTTTGGATTTCATGGATATGTAATTGTATCAAAGCAACTATGGTAATTCTAGCCTTTTTTCTGATTGGAATAATTTCTGATTTCCATTTTAGATTTTACTAATTGGTCAGAACTTCCAAGATACATGTTAACAGTAGGCATTCATATTTTGATACTGAATTTGATGAAAATATCTACTGAATTTGGCAACTGTATATGATGTATATGAGAAAGCATCCTTTTCATTACATATTTCCAAGAATATGTCAAAGGAATGGGCCTTGAATTTTAGCTATTATTCATTCAGCAACAAATATTTAAGTACCTGCTGTATCTCAGGAACTGTCCTAAATCCCAAGATTAAGGTGGGGAAACAGAGAGACAAGGTCCTCACTGTTAAAGAGCTTACTGACTAAAGATAGACAATGAATAATTAAATAGTAATACTGATACTGCCAGGATTCATTGTACACTTAGTATGTGCAAGTAACTTCACAAGTGTTTATATTTATTAACCGTTCATTTCTCACAGCACTCTGTAAGGAAAATACTACTACAGGTATTATCCTCATTTTTAGATAAAGAAACTGAGGCACAGAGCACTAAGTTAACATGCCCATGGTCACATAACCAGGATTCGAAATTAGGCCATTTGGCTCAAAGCCCAAGCTCCTAGCCACTATATGAAACTGCCTAAATGAAGACAATAAGGTAACTTCAGATTGTCTTTACTGTCTAATAAGGAAATAAATAGGGTGAAGTAATAGTGACTTGAGAGGAAAGAAACTATGTTAGACAGGGTGGTCAGGAACGGACACTCTGAGGAGGCCCTATCCGAGCTGGGAGCCAGGAGTGTAATGAGGCAGGAAGAGAGAGGCATGAGATGAGCTGAAGAGGAATGCAAAGGCAGGGAGTACAGGCCACAACAGAGAGTATGGGTTTTTTGTAATGAGAACACACTAAACAGTTTAAACATTTCTAAAGAGTTATTTTTAAAATAATCCACTATATCTATTAAGAAACCCAAAAAGTATATCAGTAGAGAATTGGTTGAACAAACTATGATACATCCACAAAGAGGATTACTGGTGAGTTTTACTTCTTTTTCTTTTTAAGGAGGATCTCTACCTACGATATGGAGTATTTTCCAGGATACACTGTCAAAGAAGCAAGGTAGAGAACAATATGTTTAGCACAAGAAAGGATGATGAATACACACACCACACACACATGTAT